>NC_058132.1:122053618-122116768 GCF_016433145.1 Gracilinanus agilis | reverse complement strand
GAAGAGGAAGAGGAGGAGGAAGAGGAGGAGGAAGAGGAGGAGGAAGAAGAGGAGAAGGAGGAGGAGGAGGAGGAGAAGAAGAAGAAGAAGAAGAAGAAGAAGAAGAAGAAGAAGAAGAAGAAGGAGAAAGAAGAAAGAAGAGAATAGGAGGAAAAGGAGGAGGAGGAGAAGAGGGAGGGATGAGAAGAGGGAGAAAACAGAAAAAGGGAAGAAGGGATAAGGGGATAGAGAAAAATTGAGAGTATTCTTTAATACATAGTTTGCTCTTCTGATCTATTTTTTGATTCATTGAAGGTGTCTCTATCTTTCGTGATTACGTTAACTGGAGGTGTAAACCCTTACCCTTGTAATAACAATACTGCCTACCTTGTAGAGAAAGAACTTTGTGAATGTTAGTGTCATATAAATGTGAATGAGTATGATATACTATAGAAAATGATAAGGGCAAATCACAGGCCTAGGCTAAGTGGGAGAAAATAGAGGCAATTAGGCAGCTATTAATCCAGGTGAACGTTAATGAGGGCCTAAACTAGGGTTAATGGCAGTGAGTAGAGATGAGAGAATGATGTGAAAGGTATTTCTGAGGGATTATTGATGATTTATTGGATATAGTGGAGCAAGGGAGTTAAAAAATACAAATAGGTTATGTTCTCTTTACGGTTTCTCTCCATTTTATTCCCATATGTTGTCGTTTTCCATTTAATACTATGGCTATATCTACAAAGAGCAATGAATGTCACAAGGCTTCAAAGAATATTCCTCTCCCTTTCAAGGAGGTATCTTTAGACAAAGTTGAGTAGTCTTCAAAATTGAAATGGGTTAAAATTTTAATTTATCTCTCTCTCAATCTACTTCAAGTTGAGTTCTCACAATCTAAGTAAGTCAAACAAAATTGGAGGCAACCAAACTGGATTGCAGTACATTTCCTGTTCTTAGTCTCAAAATGTTCTCTTCTTTTCCTGGCCTTTGCAATTCTCTCTGATAGGCATGGACTCATGAGTTCTGCCCCAACTCCTCATCTTCATTTGATTTCCATCAAGATTTCCATCTTCATTCACTTTCCATCAAGACAGTGACTGGTGCCACTAGTACCCAGAAGTCTATCCTTTCTTCTCCTTAAAGCAATCTCTTCTTCTGCTTTTAATATCTAGACTCATAGTTGGCATTTCTCTTTTTTGCTCTTGTCACCTAGATATTTATATCTGCGTCTTTTCCACTTATTAGATTGTAAGCTCCTTGTGAACAAGGTCTGTGTGATTCTATCTTTGTACATTTAGTCTAATTTAGTGCCTTGCACTGACTTGCACAGACTTAGTAAACCTTTGCTGAATTGCATCATGTTTAAGTTGAAACACCTGGCAAACTTCTGACAGGCTTTGCATGCTAAATTCAACCATTTTCCAAAAACTACAATAATCAGAACAATTCTGTCCAATTTGAAATTATCTTCTGGCAGCACTGACATTTTCCTTTGGAGGCAAATGTTTTCTGTTGTTATATAGGTGCCAAGTAAAATGGTTTCTGTGCACAGTAAATATTTATTTTGTATTATAGTGTCCCATGTTCCCAATTCATTAATTGTTAACTATGTGACATTAGAAAAATGATAAGAGTTATGGTTAGATGAGCAGGTAAGTCTATCAATTTTTTTCTTCTTTCATATCCCTCGTCAATCAATAGTATTTTTTTTATTTGACCTTAACTAGAGAATGGGTAGTCATAAATACACATAAAGGCCAAGAATCAGGAGTCATAGGTTTTAGGCATAGCTATATATTCTTAAAATAACAGTTTCTCTGGCCTCAGATTCTTCATCTGAAATAGGGGAGCATTGGACTAAATGTCTTTGAACTATTCCCTTCACAGGTACTATATGGCAGATTTTGTGAAGAAGGTCATTGTGAGGAACTGCCTATAATATTAAGGTACTCACTATATGGCTTAAGCTCTAAAGCTAGAGGTCTGGATCTTTCCAGCTTTTATATGCCTCTGAAATATCTATTTTCCTATATAAACATGTAATTTGATCAAATATATGGGAGCATTCCTGGTGAACTGTCTTCATGGATCAAAATCAAGTGTTCATTTCCTACTTAGTGGGTGTGCCCAAGCATTGTTTTGAGTCCTTGTTGGTCCCCTGATGAGGTCTATGTTTTTGTTGATGGTATCTTTCTTCAGACAAAGTGTAAAGTACTCACAAGATTACAAGGACCAGATAGTGCCTGGGCACACTCACCAGGTCAGGTTTTTATTGTTTTGATTTAGCATCACTTTCTAAAATAGTTAAAAGATAAAACTAAAAATGAATGATGTCAATTATTATTTTTTTTCTTCTCTGTCTCTTTTCTCTTTAGTCTTTTACTTTAAAAACCCAGGTTTTATTTATATCTTTTGTTTGAACATTATTTCCCTTTCCAACTCAACTGAATTTGATCCAGTGGCAAGAATTCCCTGCTGTACAACACCTATAAAATTTTTTAAAGAATGTGTATTTGACCCGCCAGCCTCTATTAATAAATTGTCACTTTGGATCACAAGGGGAAAGGACTTTTGCCATAACTGGAAGAGTTAAAGATTTGTTTATGTTAACAGTACCACACTGTATTCACTTCCCTAATGACTTGGAATAGTTTCTCACTTTTTTTGGGCTTTTGGTCTCCCAAGTGTTCCTTTTCTCCTTCCTCCAACCATCTCAAAATCCCGTTCCTCTTTCCTGCTAGGTTCTAGAAGCATGCCAGGGAAATAGGTCCCAGAAGTTAGTGGGAGAGCCCACAGAGAGTCATCAGCTGCAGTTTTTGCTTTACCAGGGGGTAATCTGGGAGTGCATGAGAAGAGTAATTCTAGAAGCAGCAATCTGGAAGCTTTCCTAACTTGGCCCACTGGGCTACTACTCCATTAACACTCTTGCTTTCATGGGACACATAGTCATCCTTTCCCTCTGTGCTGTCTTCTGTTGAGCTTCTGACCTTGGCAAGTTAGTTTAGCAAGCTAGAAAAGTGTTTAATTCTTTGTGGAGTCCAATAGCCCAACCTCTTGATAACTCACATTGGTACAGTACATTTGCAAAGGGCTTTCCTCCTAACAACCTGGCCACAGAGATAGCAGAATAATTAATGATCACCCTTTCTCCCTACTCTAGAAGAGAAAACTGAGGATCAGAGGGACTCACTTGCCAAGATCACATAGCTAGGATGTAGGTAAGGCAACCTTGATTTCTAAGATTATTGCCTGTTAATAATTCACCACAGCTGCCTCCCTTCTATTCAATGGCAGCATCTCTAGATTGATTACACTCATTAATCTGGGCTTTTTCTGCTCACAACTATCTTCAGATGCTATTTGAGACCATTATTTTCTCTGAAGGCCAGCCATCTTTCCTACTGGCAACATGAGAACTTATTCTTTAGCTTTTCCAGTTTCTCCTAGTCTATTCACATAAACTGAGGGTTGGAAACTAGCTCAAGGATCCCCTAGCTCAACCAACATTTAACCAAGACCATCTCCAGGGAGTTACCCAGCTTCTGCAAGATTCCCGGGTGTTTCCTGGGGCAGCCCGTTCCACTTTGGACAGCTTTAAATTTTTGGAAAGTTTTACCTTCCATGAAGTTTTAAATCTGCTCATCCCATTTTATTTATTTTGTCTCCCATAAAAAAAATTTTTTTTTTATTCCTGCTTTGCTGTGCCTGGAGGGGATTGTAAACTACACACATGGTTCTTATTGTAGGGACTAATTAGCTACTTTTGAAACATTTTGTGCTACTCCTCTGAAAACTGCTACATGCACAATCTGGTCCTTGGGATGTGCCATACACAAAATTGTGGCTTTGCAAATACAGATCCAGTGAAAGATAACTGCCCTGTAATCACAGTCAGCAAATCGGAATCTGTCCAGCTTAATTCTGCTGAACAAGAAGAGACTTTTGCAGTGATGTGATTAAAATGGTAATGTGAGCCAACAACCCTGATCAAAGCAACGGTCTTGGCCTTTTCAAAGAACATGAAAAAAATGCCTTAAAATTTAATTTGGGAGCAAGCTGCAAGTTTAGATAAAATTATTCCAAGCAAAGACCATTAAGGCCCTTTTTTAAAATTGAACACTTAAGCTGTTGGGGGAAAGAAAAAAAAAGAAAGAAAACAGGGAACCAGGAGGAAAGAGAAAAAGATTTGCCCTGAGTTGGGGTTCTACTTCTATTTCCTTAGAGTGTTTCTTACTTTATATCATCTTTCTTAAGCACAAATACACATCACTGGTTTCCTTCATCTACTAAAGCATAAAATTGCCAGTCCTTTGACCTAACTTAAATCAAGGAAGTAGCAATGTTAGGCTTAATTAAAAACAGCAAATATTTATACAGCTGCCCACGGGTTCACAGCATAGAAATGGATTTAGCATCAAATCTTGCTGTCTTAAGTCCTTTGGGAGCTTCTTACAAAAACACATAGGATCCTCTGGCTTACTCTCTGGTGCCAGGAATGCTTCTTCTAGAGTTAGTTCAGGTGTGGCTGTTCCCCTCTCTGATTTCCAACTTTCCTCCTCAAACCTGCGCCTTTCCCTAAATCCCTGATTACCAGAACAGCTCAATCTGGTTTTCGGTTGGAAATGTAGCATGAACCACCAAAGAATGCAACTAGTTAAAGCACAACCTCCCATCTATAGGAAAAAACTAAACACGTTTTCAGTAATGTTGAATTGTTGCAAATGGTTCCCGCCAAAAAGGCCTCCCTAGCTAGGAGAGAAATGATTGCTTTTTTGTTTAGGTTTCTAAGTACCCGTAGGGGAGTTTCCCTTCAGGCCGCCCGCACTTATTCCCCTCTGGCGCTCAATTTTCCCCTCCACAGGGCGAGTTGTGAATTCTCCCAAAGGAGAAGCTTTTCTTTCCTAAAAGCTTGCACAAACAACAACGGGGGTACATCTATTCCTCTATCAAAGAAAAAACGGGAAAGAAACGCTTTTCCAGGGCGCTGGCGGAATTTCACACAAAAAAAAAAATCCCAAGTTGCAACTCCAGCCACCCGGGAAAGCTTTTAGGTCTTGGGAGAGTAACAGCAACCAACAAGTCATTGATTACAGGTCGAGGGGGCGGGGCCGCGGCCCCACACGCGGACTATAGGAGCGCACTTGGGGTGGGGAAGGAAACCGGCGGAAAATGTGACCCGGTTGACCTTAATCTCCCTCCCCCTTCTCATTTCTCCTTCCCCACCTGCCCGAGGAATAGAGAGGAAAAAACGGGGTCGGCCATGGCTAACACTGCGCACCTCCTGGCCTCTATCAATCACCAGATAGTGGCCCTGCAGACCCTGCGGCTCTTGCAGCAGCAGAGGGACCGGGAGGAGGAGCAGCTTTTCTCCAGCCACATGTCCGAAGCCCCAGGGCAGGCCGGCCCGAGAGCGGAGCGGGAGGAGAAGGAGGGCGGCGGGGGCCCCGCGGCTGGGAGAGCGGGAGATGAGGGGGGCGCCGTCCCCGAGCCCCGCGACTCCGGCCAATGCGAGCTGGCTCGCTTGGCTGTGCGCACGGTGCTGGCCCGTGTCGTCGAGTCCACTTCACAGCTGGTCCGGGTGGAGCAGACGATCCTGAGCCCCCTGCATCAAGAGCTGAACTTTCCCATCCACCTGAAAGTAAGTGACCCCCGCCCCTGCCCCAATTCCCACCTCCTCCCTCGCCCCAAGGAATCCCTGCTGGACCGCTCTGACCCTTCATGCTCTGGGCCGGTGAGGGCCAAGGGTCAGCGCTGTGCAAGAAGCTGGGCATTGGACAGAAGGGAAGAAAGGAAGGCAGTGACAGGTTTGAAGGTGTGCATGGCAAAAGCGAGGAGAGGAAGGCGAGTCCCTGCGAGTCACGGGGCACGGGGAGGGCGTGGGAGCGCGCGCGCGTTTGCGGGCTGAGGCTGGCGCAAGAGGGCATCCTGTCCTGGCTGTGCCCACCGGGTGACCTCCTTTTTCTGCCTTCTGAAATGCCCTTCTTTGGTGTAAATTGTCCCACTTGCAGTGTGACAATGGTTGTAAAAACAGCTAAGATTATCTAGAATGATAATATTAATAATAATAAAGTGATCTAGCGCTTAGTACCAGGCACTTAATTTTGTGGTGGATTGAAAAGGGTCCCGAGTTAAGAAAACAAACGAAAAATAATAATAATAAAAAAAACAACAACTTACCTTCTGGTTTTTAGAAGCAGTACTTCCAAGGCAGAAGACTGGTAAGGGCCAGGCAATTGGGATAAAATGACTTGCCCAGGGTCACACAGCTAGGAAGTGCCTGAGGTCACTTTTGAATCCAGGACCTCCAGGCATCACATGGGACTTGGCTTTCTGTCCATTGAGCTATTTAGCTGCCCCGCTGAGTTAAAAATTTGAAATCGCCAGTTGTGTGCGTTTTTGAATGTGAAAAAGGCCAAGCTCATGACTTAATAATTTACCATTTAAGAATTTATTGTTCTATATAATTATTAATAACCATAATTTAAATAGCTCTTAATTTTTTAATGAACTACTGGAAAGGGTCCTGGGTTCAAATTTTGAAATCACCTATTCTGTATGTTTCTAAATGTGAAAACAGCCAAGCTTATCACTTAATGATAATTTATTATTTTATATGATTATTGATAATGTTTAATAATTTACATACCACTTACTGTGTGCCAAAGACTTGATTTTGGGATGAACTGTAAAGAGCCCTTGGTTCAGATTCTGAAATCATCACCTCTGCTTTTGAATCTGAAAACAGTTGATCAAATTCAATATTTTTTTTTTTTAAACCCTTGTACTTTGGTGTATTGTCTCATAGGTGGAAGATTGGTAAGGGTGGGCAATGGGGGTCAAGTGACTTGCCCAGGGTCACACAGCTGGGAAGTGGCTGAGGCCGGGTTTGAACCTAGGACCTCCCATCTCTAGGCCTGACTCTCACTCCACTGAGCTACCCAGCTGCCCCCTCAAATTCAATATTTAACCACAGTAATAATAATGATGATGATGATGATGATAAGCAGTTATATATAGAGTACCTGCCTGTACTAATCATTTAATTTTATGTGGGTTTGAAAGGGTCCTGGTTCAGATTTTGAAATCAATGGCCCTGCTGCCTCTTTTTGAACTTTAAAAGTTCATTTAATAATAATGAGGATAAAACACTTCTATAGCACTTTATTTCAGGCATTCAATTTTCTGGTGGATTAGAATGGGCATTTGGTTTGAGTTTTGGTTCTGCAACTTAAAAACTATGTGTGATTCCGAAAACTGTGTGTGATAGGGAAAAACTAATACTAAGGTTCTTATGGGGCTTCTCAGATTATAATTGCATCAGTTTAAAGACCTGTATTATAATTTTAAAAAAATACCCAAAACAGTGTGTGATTTTGAGCAAAAGGCTCCCATTTATCTTGTGTGCATTTTGCTCATCTTTGAGGATGTAGGGTGGTTGGCCTAGGATTTTCTAGGTCCCTTTGGGTTCCTCCATTCTGTGATTTAAGAATGGCCTTCCATTGGTCCAGGTGGGATTAGTAAATGCCCTGAATGTTCTCCACCTAGATTATCTTTATTCCTTTAAGATTTTTCACACTCATCCATTACATTTATTTTCACCACTAGTTGCACGTAGTCTAGTGCAACACTGGGTTCAGAGGTCTACCTAGTCAGGAATCCAAATGCTTATGGAGCAGCTGGAAAAGGGCTAATCCAAAGTGTTGAAGTGTGAATATTAATTTCTGCTTAGTTAAAAAAAAAAGCTGTTAAGTAAAAGAACTTTTATTTGTATGGCATCTTTTCCCTCTTCAGGTGGCAAACTGCTTGAACCAAGATTGCTGATTGGCAGTTGCCACATCACAAGGCGATGCCTTCATAAAGGAAAGAGCTCTGCTTTAGGAATCAGTAGACTAGGTTTCAGACTTGGTGCTGCCACTAATTCACTTTGCAGGCTTGATGGGGCAGTTTTGGGGGCCTTTCCTTCCTTACCTGTAAAATGAAATGAAAGGGTTTGCCTAAAGTAATGGGGTTCACAAAATAATTTTCAAGGCATCTTCTAGCTCGTTTTTATTTTTTAAGTATTGCTTTCAATATCTTGGTTGTCAAGCAATTTACCTTTTCTTTTTTTAATGTGACAACAGGAAGGCAGGTTTGATAGCATGATAGGAATTTTGCGATAAAATACCCACTGGGTTTGACTTGGAGTCATCTGACAGATTTTTAAGAACTATTACAGACCCAGATAAGTGCAATGAAAGAGTTAATTTATTGTGTGAAAAGCACTGAGTTTAGTCACAAGATCTGAGTTCAAGACCCAACTTTGTCGCTCATTTTTAAAATTTTTAATATCAATTCTTTTTTTGACCCTTAGTATCTTAGTGTCAATTTTCTTTTAAATTCTTAGTAACTGTCTTAGTATTAATTATTTTTTTAGCCCTTAGTATTGCTTTTTTTCAAACCTTTAGTATCTTAATATTTTTTAAACCCTTAGTATCTTATTATTCTTTTTTTATACTCTTAGTATCTGTCTTAGTATTCTTTTTTAAACCCTTAGTATCTTAGTATTATTCCTTTTTTAAACCTTAGTATCTGTCTTAGTATTAATTCTTTTTAAAAAAAACCCTTAGTATTCCTTTTGAAACCCTTAGTATCTTAGTATTATTCCTTTTTTAAACCTTAGTATCTGTCTTAGTATTAATTCTTTTAAAAAAAAAAACCCTTAGTATCTGTCTTAGTATTCCTTTTGAAACCCTTAGTATCTTAGTATTATTCCTTTTTTAAACCTTAGTATCTGTCTTAGTATTCTTTTTGAAACCCTTAGTATCTTAGTATTAGTTCTTTTTTTAATTCTTAGTACCTGTCTTAGTATTAATTCTTTTTAAAAAACCCTTAGTATCTGTCTTAGTATTTTTTAAACCTTTAGTATCTTAGTATTATTCCTTTTTTAAACCTTAGTATCTGTCTTAGTATTAATTCTTTTTAAAAAAAAACCCTTATTATCTGTCTTAGTATTTTTTTAAACCCTTAGTATCTTAGTATTATTCCTTTTTTAAACCTTAGTATCTGTCTTATTAATTCTTTTAAAAAAACCCTTAGTATCTTAGTATTCTTTTGAGTATCTGTCTTAGTATTCTTTTTAAAACCCTTAGTATCTCAGTATTATTCCTTTTTTAAACCTTAGTATTAATTCTTTTTTAAAAAAAAAACCCTTAGTATCTGTCTTAATATTCCTTTTGAAACCCTTAGTGTCTTATTATTCTTTTTTATACCCTTAGAATCTTAGTATTCTTTTTGAAACCCTTAGTATCTTAGTATTATTCCTTTTTTAAACTCTGATATCTGTCTTAGTATTAATTCTTTTAAAAAAAAACCTTAGTATCTTAGTATTCTTTTTTTTATACCCTTAGTACTTGTCTTAGTATTTTTCAGACCCTTAGTACCTGTCTTAATATTCTTTTTTAAACCCTTTGCATGTCTTAGTATTATTTCTTTTTTTAACCTTAGTATCCATCTTAGTATAAATTCTTTTTTAAACCCTTAGGATCTTGTATTCTTTTTTCAACCCTTAGTCCCTGTCTTCGTTTTAATTCTTTTTTCAACCCTTAGTACCTGTCTTAGTATTAGTTCTTTTTTTAATTCTTAGTACCTGTCTTAGTTTTAATTCTTTTTTTCAACCCTTAGTCCCAGTCTTAGTTTTAATTCTTTTTTCAATCTTTAGTACCTGTCTTAGTGTTCTTTTTTTAAGCCTTAGTATCTTAGTATTCTTTTTTAAACTCCTAGTATCTTTTAGTATTAATTTTTCAAAACCCTTGATATCTTAGTATTCTCTTTCTTAGAGTCAATTCCTTTTTTTTTCAAACCCTTATCTTCCATCTTAAAATAAATACTGCATAGTGATTGCAAGGCAGAAGAGCAGTAAAGTGCTATGCAGTGGGGGGCTAAGGGACTTGCCTGGGATTACCCAACTAGGAAGTGTGTCTGAGGTCAGATTTTGAATCCAGGACCTTCCATCTATCTCTAGGCCTGGCTCTCAATCCACTGAGCCACCAAAGTTCACTTTGTATTGACTTTGTGACCATAGCAGGTCGCTATATCCTTCTGGGCCTCAGTTTCCACATCTGTACATGAGGAAAAATGAGAGGCAGCAAGGTTTAGCAGGAATAGTTTTGGAGTCTGGAGATCTGGGCAAATCGCTTAAAACTCATCTCAGCTAGGATAATTCCATTCATCAAATAGGAAGGTTGGACAAGGTGATCTCTAAAGTCCCTTCCAGTTCTAAATTTATTCTCCTGTGATCCCAATACCCAGACTGTCTACTTTATGCTATTAAATTGGACTTTATAGTGGAACGCTATGAGTTGTTTAATAAATAACCATTTATAATATGAGTTATTATATAAGCAATAAATAATAACGGTGAGCTATTTTATTATTCATAAAGTTCTCCCAGTTTGTGAGTTGCAGGAGCAAATGGATTTTGTTGCATCTTTGTCTCCCCCTCATGCAAATTTAGATTTCTGAATCTCACTTGTCTTCTTACTACTTGTGTGACTTTGGGCGAGTCCTTTATGATCAAAGGATCATAGAGAGTTGGAAGAGACTTCCAGAAGAGGCTTTTGATTTTTACAGATGAGGAAACCAAAGCACAGACATTTTGAACCTAGGTTCAACGCTGCCCTGTCCACTGCCTTTTATTTTTCATTTTTTAAGAAAAAATTAAAATTTATTAATGGAGTTTATCCAGGATGGGCATCATCCAGTAGATCATTTGAATTAATTCTTTCGTGCTTTCACCTTTCAGTTCATTTTCTGGAGGTACCTTCATAATATATTCTTCCACTATTAATTCTGTAGCTGTGTGTGATGTTCTCTTAATTGTACTCATTTCACTGTTCATTATCCTGTGTTGTTGTTTCTAGGTTTTTTTTTTAAATTAGCCTCCTTGTAATTTCATATGGTGCAGTAACATTCTACCACAATTTATTCAGCTGTTCCCCAATTGATGGGTATTCCCTTAATTTCCAATTCTTTGCCACCACAAAGATTGCTGATAAAATATTTTGGAACATAAAGGTGGTTTTTTTTCCCCCTTTTCCCCTGATCTCCTTGGGAAACAGAGGCACAATGGTTACTGGGACTAAGGGTATACACTGTTTTTTTTTAAAACCCTTATTTATTTATTTTAAACCCTTAACTTCGGTGTATTGTCTCATAGGTGGAAGAGTGGTAAGGGTAGGCAATGGGGGTCAAGTGACTTGCCCAGGGTCACACAGTTGGGAAGTGGCTGAGGCCGGGTTTGAACCTAGGACCTCCTGTCTCTAGGCCTGACTCTCACTCCACTGAGCTACCCAGCTGCCCCCTACACTGTTTTTTATAACTCTTTGATTGTCATTCTAAATTTTTCTCTAAAATATTTGGATGAGTTTACAGCTCCACCAACCCTGTAGTGAATGTCTTTCTTTTTCCACATCCCCTCCAATGTTTGCCATTTGCACTTTTGTTGTTTTAGCCCATCTGATATCTCAGAGTTATTTGGTTTACATTTCTCTAATCAGTAGTGATTTCGAGTATTTTTTCATATTCTAATATATATGACTTTGATTTCTTTATTTGAAAAAATATCTGTTCCTATCTTTTACCCATTCATCAATTGGGAGATGACTTACATGTTTTATGATGTTCTCAATATATTTTAGATATGAGACTTCTATCCCAGAGGCTGTCTATAAAAATTTCCCCCCAATTTTCTGCTTTCCTTTTCATCTTGGGAACATTTATTTCATTTGTACAAAACCTCTTTTCAATTTAATTTACTAAAAATTAGCCACACATTGCCTTTCTTAAAACTGAGCTACAACAAGGGTTGTGACTTTAAGGCCACATCGTTATCGAGTGGAAGATCCAAGATTTTGTAGAGAAATATTCATTCATTAATTAAGAGTTCATTAGGAAATAGAGTTAAGTAGCATAATTTATTGATAGATACATAAGAGAGATTAATAAATTGAGTATTTTTAAATCTGAATGGAATCTCAGAGATGATTGACGGCAGAGAATTTTTGAACAATTTGGATTTTGTTCTTTTGACTTCAGATCCATCTTGCCTTTTTTCTCTACCCCACGTAATCTCTTCATTTCCCTGGAAATCTTTATTTTTTTGGTTTTTAAACCCTTACCTTCTGTCTTAGAATCAATACTGGGTATTGGTTCTAAGGCAAAAAGAGTGGTAAGGGCTAGGCAATGGAGGTTAAGTGACTTGCCCAGGGTCACACAACTAGGAAGTATCTGAAGTCAGATTTGAACCAGGGACCTCCCACCTCTGGGTCTGACTCTCAATCCACTGAGCCACCCAGTTGCCCCCTGAAATCTTTATAATGAAGTGGGTTGAACTAAATTATTTCTAACATATGTGTATGTGTGTGAATATATATTTTAATTTATATAATATATATAATAAATTACTTATATATTTTAATTTACATAATATATGATATATAATAATAAATTATATATGTATGTTTATATGTATGTGTGTGTATATATGTAAATATATCTATATCTATCTATATATATACACACACACCCACATCTTCTTTCTTACCATCAGTCCTAAAACAGAAGAATAGCAAGGGCTAGACAATTGGTATTAAAGTGATGGTCACCTAGCCAGGAAGTGTCTCAGGTCAGATTTGAACTTGGGTCCTCCTGACTCCAGGCTAGGTGCTCTTTCCAATCTGCTACGTAGCTGCTTATAAGCTTATACTCTTAAGAAGGAAAATCTGCAGTTTCTCAAATTGATGGATTCCTACAGACAAAAAGATCTGAGTACTTTCAAACCTAATGCTAAATAAAAAGCAAAGGATTAAGGGTACATGTAGTTAATGAGCTGTGTGTATAACCTGATGGGTTACTGACATTGCAGAATGGTGAATTGTATAACATTAATTCTACTCTACGCCATGTGCTATCCTTAGCTTTCAGAGGGGACTATACATATAAAAAAATAATTCTTATTCTTTAAAAAAAATTAATTTTTTCCCCTAATTAGTGTTAAAATATATTTAAAATAATTTTTGAGTCTCGAATCTCCCCATAGTAAGCAATCTCATATATTTTTTTATATAGGCAATCATATATGTAAAACATTTTTCCATATTAATCCTTTTTTTTAAAATTTTTAACACTTAACTTCTGTGTATTGGCTCCTTGGTGGAAGAGTGGTAAGGGTGGGCAATGGGGGTCAAGTGACTTGCCCAGGGTCACACAGCTGGGAAGTGTCTGAGGCTGGATTTGAACTTAGGACCTCCTGNAATATATGTAATATAAACATATTAAATATGTAAACACAGTATATGTGATATAAATATGTAAATATAGTATGTATAATATAAATATACATGTAGAGTATATAATATATTAAACATGTAAATATAATATATGTAATATAAATATATTAAATATGTAAACATAGTATGTGTGATATAAATATATAAATGTAGTATGTATAATATAAATATATATGTAAATAGAGTATACAATATATTAAACATATAAACATAATATATGTAATATAAACATATTAAATATGTAAACACAGTATATGTGATATAAATATGTAAATATAGTATGTATAATATAAATATACATGTAGAGTATATAATATATTAAACATGTAAATATAATATATGTAATATAAATATATTAAATATGTAAACATAGTATGTGTGATATAAATATATAAATGTAGTATGTATAATATAAATATATATGTAAATAGAGTATACAATATATTAAACATATAAACATAATATATGTAATATAAACATATTAAATATGTAAACACAGTATATGTGATATAAATATGTAAATATAGTATGTATAATATAAATATACATGTAGAGTATATAATATATTAAACATGTAAATATAATATATGTAATATAAATATATTAAATATGTAAACATAGTATGTGTGATATAAATATATAAATGTAGTATGTATAATATAAATATATATGTAAATAGAGTATACAATATATTAAACATATAAACATAATATATGTAATATAAACATATTAAATATGTAAACACAGTATATGTGATATAAATATGTAAATATAGTATGTATAATATAAATATACATGTAGAGTATATAATATATTAAACATGTAAATATAATATATGTAATATAAATATATTAAATATGTAAACATAGTATGTGTGATATAAATATATAAATGTAGTATGTATAATATAAATATATATGTAAATAGAGTATACAATATATTAAACATATAAACATAATATATGTAATATAAACATATTAAATATGTAAACACAGTATATGTGATATAAATATGTAAATATAGTATGTATAATATAAATATACATGTAGAGTATATAATATATTAAACATGTAAATATAATATATGTAATATAAATATATTAAATATGTAAACATAGTATGTGTGATATAAATATATAAATGTAGTATGTATAATATAAATATATATGTAAATAGAGTATACAATATATTAAACATATAAACATAATATATGTAATATAAACATATTAAATATGTAAACACAGTATATGTGATATAAATATGTAAATATAGTATGTATAATATAAATATACATGTAGAGTATATAATATATTAAACATGTAAATATAATATATGTAATATAAATATATTAAATATGTAAACATAGTATGTGTGATATAAATATATAAATGTAGTATGTATAATATAAATATATATGTAAATAGAGTATACAATATATTAAACATATAAACATAATATATGTAATATAAACATATTAAATATGTAAACACAGTATATGTGATATAAATATGTAAATATAGTATGTATAATATAAATATACATGTAGAGTATATAATATATTAAACATGTAAATATAATATATGTAATATAAATATATTAAATATGTAAACATAGTATGTGTGATATAAATATATAAATGTAGTATGTATAATATAAATATATATGTAAATAGAGTATACAATATATTAAACATATAAACATAATATATGTAATATAAACATATTAAATATGTAAACACAGTATATGTGATATAAATATGTAAATATAGTATGTATAATATAAATATACATGTAGAGTATATAATATATTAAACATGTAAATATAATATATGTAATATAAATATATTAAATATGTAAACATAGTATGTGTGATATAAATATATAAATGTAGTATGTATAATATAAATATATATGTAAATAGAGTATACAATATATTAAACATATAAACATAATATATGTAATATAAACATATTAAATATGTAAACACAGTATATGTGATATAAATATGTAAATATAGTATGTATAATATAAATATACATGTAGAGTATATAATATATTAAACATGTAAATATAATATATGTAATATAAATATATTAAATATGTAAACATAGTATGTGTGATATAAATATATAAATGTAGTATGTATAATATAAATATATATGTAAATAGAGTATACAATATATTAAACATATAAACATAATATATGTAATATAAACATATTAAATATGTAAACACAGTATATGTGATATAAATATGTAAATATAGTATGTATAATATAAATATACATGTAGAGTATATAATATATTAAACATGTAAATATAATATATGTAATATAAATATATTAAATATGTAAACATAGTATGTGTGATATAAATATATAAATGTAGTATGTATAATATAAATATATATGTAAATAGAGTATACAATATATTAAACATATAAACATAATATATGTAATATAAACATATTAAATATGTAAACACAGTATATGTGATATAAATATGTAAATATAGTATGTATAATATAAATATACATGTAGAGTATATAATATATTAAACATGTAAATATAATATATGTAATATAAATATATTAAATATGTAAACATAGTATGTGTGATATAAATATATAAATGTAGTATGTATAATATAAATATATATGTAAATAGAGTATACAATATATTAAACATATAAACATAATATATGTAATATAAACATATTAAATATGTAAACACAGTATATGTGATATAAATATGTAAATATAGTATGTATAATATAAATATACATGTAGAGTATATAATATATTAAACATGTAAATATAATATATGTAATATAAATATATTAAATATGTAAACATAGTATGTGTGATATAAATATATAAATGTAGTATGTATAATATAAATATATATGTAAATAGAGTATACAATATATTAAACATATAAACATAATATATGTAATATAAACATATTAAATATGTAAACACAGTATATGTGATATAAATATGTAAATATAGTATGTATAATATAAATATACATGTAGAGTATATAATATATTAAACATGTAAATATAATATATGTAATATAAATATATTAAATATGTAAACATAGTATGTGTGATATAAATATATAAATGTAGTATGTATAATATAAATATATATGTAAATAGAGTATACAATATATTAAACATATAAACATAATATATGTAATATAAACATATTAAATATGTAAACACAGTATATGTGATATAAATATGTAAATATAGTATGTATAATATAAATATACATGTAGAGTATATAATATATTAAACATGTAAATATAATATATGTAATATAAATATATTAAATATGTAAACATAGTATGTGTGATATAAATATATAAATGTAGTATGTATAATATAAATATATATGTAAATAGAGTATACAATATATTAAACATATAAACATAATATATGTAATATAAACATATTAAATATGTAAACACAGTATATGTGATATAAATATGTAAATATAGTATGTATAATATAAATATACATGTAGAGTATATAATATATTAAACATGTAAATATAATATATGTAATATAAATATATTAAATATGTAAACATAGTATGTGTGATATAAATATATAAATGTAGTATGTATAATATAAATATATATGTAAATAGAGTATACAATATATTAAACATATAAACATAATATATGTAATATAAACATATTAAATATGTAAACACAGTATATGTGATATAAATATGTAAATATAGTATGTATAATATAAATATACATGTAGAGTATATAATATATTAAACATGTAAATATAATATATGTAATATAAATATATTAAATATGTAAACATAGTATGTGTGATATAAATATGTAAATATAGTATGTATAATATAAATATATATGTAAATAGAGTATACAATATATTAAACATATAAACATAATATATTTAATATAAACATATTAAATATGTAAACACAGTATATGTGATATAAATATGTAAATATAATATGTATAATATAAATATACATGTAGAGTATATAATATATTAAACATGTAAATATAATATATGCAATATAAATATATTAAATATGTAAACATAGTATGTGTGATATAAATATGTAAATATAGTATGTATAATATAAATATATATGTAAATAGAGTATACAATATATTAAACATATAAACATAATATATTTAATATAAACATATTAAATATGTAAACACAGTATATGTGATATAAATATGTAAATATAATATGTATAATATAAATATACATGTAGAGTATATAATATATTAAACATGTAAATATAATATATGCAATATAAATATATTAAATATGTAAACATAGCATATGTGATATAAATATGTAAATATAGTATGTATAATATAAATATATATGTAGAGTATATAATACATTAAACATGTAAATATAATATATTTAATAGAAACATATTAAATATGTAAATATAGTATATGTGATATAAATATATAATTATGTAAATATATTGTACATAATATAAACATAAAATATGTAAATATAGTGTATATATATTATGTTAAATATGTCAATATAATATATGTGATATAAATATATTAAATATATAGATATATAGTAGATGTGATATAAATATGATAGTGTATGTGATATAAATGTTAAATATGTAAATTAAAAATATAAATGATATATAAATATATGATATAATTATATTATGTAATATATAACTAAAACATAATATAATATAAATATATAATATGATATAGTTATATAATACATAACTAAAACAAATAATATAATATGAATATAATATAACATTATTAAAACATTAGTGAAAATTTAAAAAATCTACTTTGTTAACTCTAGATGAAGAAAGCCTGCTTGAGGGAAGGCTGTGGGGGTGATGCCTACAGGACTTGCTGTGGCCAGGTTTGGGGGCTGCGTTGTTCTTATTTTCTCTGACTCCTCAGAAGTCAGAGCACTCCTGTTTTTCTCTGGACCTCTCATTTTCTTAGTGGGCAGGGACAGCTTCTCAGCCCCAAATTTTTCTTATTTATTTTTTCCCGCTAGCTGGCATTTTCTCTTTTGGAGGGCAGAGCCCCAGCTTGGCACCATCCTTGGTACCTCCTGGACTCTCTTCTAGTATGCCTTCTGAATGTGAGACTCATCTCTTTCCTGGTCTAAAATAAAGGCAAACAGATCTCATCCAAAGGCACACCTGAAGAGAGTTTTGGCATCTAATACCGTGTGTTGGTTTTGAGGCCAAAGAAGGGTAAGAGCTAGGCAGTGGGGGTTAAGTGACTTGCCCAGGGTCTATATAAATTCCCTTTAAAGGGCAGCGAGAGTGGATAGAGCACCAGAGCTGGAGTCAGGAGTTCTTGGGTTCAAATTTGGTCTCAGACACCTCCTAACTCTGTGACCCTGGGCAAGTCATTTAATCCTGATTGCCTAGCCTTTCCTGCTCTTCTGTCTTAGAACTGATAACTACGACAGAAGGGAAGAGTTAAAAAAATCATTTAAAAAGAACTCTAGTAATTAATCCCTTTCCCAATCCTAAAACTTCTAAGTATTCTTAAAAGGAAAAAAAAGGGGGAATGAAGAAAAGAATTAGATTTTTAGACATTAGCTAACGTAATAATTTGTTTCACTTGGATAAGCATATTATTATAATTTAGTATGTATTTACAAAAATCATTATATGTTATATTATGTATAAAAAATAAAAATAAATGGTAACCCCAAACTCCTAAGTATTCTGAAGCCAAACTGAGGAAAGATAGAGCAGAATGTCTCTTGTAGGCAGAATAATTTTAACTTTTCATTGTGTATCACCATCTTATCACCTCCTCCATCTTTGGGAATCCTTCTTTTCCCTCTTGCATGGGCTCCGGAGTCTGCCTTCCACATTCACTGCTAGTGTAGAAATTCAGACACCGATAGAGAGCAAGTGTGGCGAGTTTTTACTTCTGAGGAGCGATGCCAATGTCTGTACACTCGGGATCTGCGACTCCCCAACATCACGACGAAGCCATGGAGGAAATCTGCGCTCAGGGTTACACGCTCTGAACCCTTTCTGTACCCGGAGGATTGCTCTGTTCTTGGGACAAACTTGTGTTTTCTGTATTAGAAGGAGGCTCAGTGGCTAACCACAGACTGCCTGGTGTGTTTTTTCCATGTGCACACTGACTTTTACAAGAAACTCGTTTATAGCTCTATAATTCCCTGTGACATGAATGATATGAAAAGCAGTACCAAAAAAAAAAAAAAAACACAACCCACTGAAAAACCAGCTTTCCAAAATACAAATGATTGGAAAAAAAGGGGTATTATGAGAACCCAAAAAAAAAGTCCGTCAGCTGGATCTTGGTGGGAACTCTACAAGATTGTATTCTAGGAGTATTCTTGCTGCCTGGCAAATATCCCTGAATGAGGGGCGTTAGTCATCTTGCAGAGACCCATCCCAAACTGCCTTTTTCATTGGGCTTTTTCAATTAAAAAATCAAATACCTGGGAGCATAGAGAACTTATGAGAAGGTCGACATTGCATATACTCCAAAGTAAAAATGTTTAATTTCCTGTAGACAATGGATTTTTTTTTATGGTGACTGGCAGATTTTTTGAGGGGTTCTTCATTGGCTGTTTTATTGACACACTTTTACTTAATCTGTATAGGATTGAACTTGGGTTCAAGGAATCTGATGATCACTTTGTGCCCCGTGAAGTTTAGATCTTGGGAAAAATGTAAGGAATTATGCAAGGCTGTAGCGTCCTATGGCTGATAGTATGATTGGTTTTCAGTTAGCCCTCTAAGACAAAAGCATTCTTTCCCTTTTATGGACTCCTACATCAGAGGAGGGATTCTGGTGTGTCTTTGCTCAGCTTAGGGGTATTTTTGACTTTGTGAAGCAGTTTCAGAGAAAAAAGTATAATGGGCAAATTGGTGTTTGTTTAGGACCCACTGAAAATTGAGGAAAATTTCCTTTCCAGATTCCTGATCCTCTGGGTTATCAGATTTGAGAGATGGTGTAGGAGAAGAATTAAGCTTATATGGGTGAAAGACGAGGAGCCCACAAATAACAAAATAGTCATGGAGGAGAATAAAAATCAGGATTTTAATAGATCTTGGGGGAAATTTTGCTTTTTAAGAAAGTACAAATTAATAGAATTCTGGCAAGGTGGAATGAGAAATCCTGAAGAACTGCTACCTTTCTCATGTAAACAAGATAAAATGCCAAATATTTAAAAGACAAATAAAAAGGAAAGGAACAGCCTCTCAGACAGGGAAAGGACAAGGAAAGGAGTAGCAGAAAGAATAAAACAAAATTATGTATGATTTTTATTATTTTTATAGTTATATTTTGAATTTGTGTTTATCAATTTATATTCTTTTTATTGTTAAAAATTCAAACTTATGTATTATTGGGTAAGTAGTTGGCTCAGTGGATAGAGTGCCAGGTATGGAGATGGGAGGTCCTGAATTAAAATGTGGCCTTAGACCCTTCCAGCTGTGTGTTCCTGGGCAGGTTGCTTAATCTCAGTTGTCCAGCCTTTACTACTCTCCTGCCTTGGATTCTAAGACAGAAGGTAAGGGTTTTTTTTTTTAAAGATGGATAATTACTCTGCATCCTATAAAGAAACTAACAGGTATTTATTATGCAACTATTAAGTGCCAGGCACTGTGCTCAGTGCTAGGGACACAAAGGCAAAAACAAAAACAAAAACAAAAAAAAACAAAAACCAGTCCCTGCTCTCAAGGATTTCATGTTGTCTAATGGGGGAGACAACAGGCAAACAAACAGGATAAATTGTCAGTAGTCTTGGGGTTAGGGGAGGCACAGCATTAGCATTAATGCCTTCTTCTAGGCTTCTAGGGAAAGGCTTCTTGTAGAAGATGGGACTTGAAAGAAGTCAGGTGGTAGAGAATTCCAGAAATTGGGGGTAAATAACAAATGAATTATATCAACCCAAGAAACAAAAGCTGGACCCAACAACTCAAGACACGTGAACTTGAATGATGAACTTTAAATGAAATGACATCAGTAAAGAAAAGACCTGGCATCTGTAATGAATACCATCATTTGCTTTTAGTAAAAAGAGAATAAAACAAAACGATAAAAGTCAATAACATGGAGAATGTCATGGAAAATTTGAATAAAGGAATAGAATTGAATTGAAAATAAAATTCTCAAACTGGAACGCCAACTGGCAAAAATGGCAGAAAATCAGACCAAAAAACAAATCAACTGGAAAAAGGCTTCAAACCTTACAAGCATTGATGATGGAGCTAGAAGATAGAACTTGGAAAAAGAACCTAAGAATCATTGGATTACCAAAAAAAATGTAAAGAAAATCCAACTACCTTTTTTTTCCCCCTTCTTTAAGAAACTGCTCAAGAAAATTTCCCAGAGTGAGGTAGGCTAGATAGAAAGAATCCACAGGACTCCCTCAGAGAGTAATGTGATTCATGCAGGATTATTTATCCATCATGAGAAAACGGGGGACGGGGAACTGTTTGTGATTTACAGGAAGTCAAGGAAAATAATTTCATCTCCAGAATCTTTTACTCGGACATATCCAGGATGATATGTGATGACAAAAAAGAAATTTTAATTTCCCACAATAGTTTTGAGAAAAACAGTCTAGCTTGAGCTTTTGATAATATCCCAGATCAAACATGTAATTCCTGGGGAAAGAACAATATTTGGGAACATTTGACATGCAAATCAATAAAGAACATCAAGTTGAAAATAGTTAAGTTTATCTGGACAATGACTTGGAGAAATATTTTAGAATATTATTTTCCTTTTTCGTCTCTTGGTTTGTAGCACTTCTCTATATGATGGTGTGGATGGTGGGTATTAAATGTGACACTGTTAGTAGATTACATCAGTGCCAGCCTTTAATGTGGACCAGTTTAGTTCCCTTGGCTGTCAATGTCCTAAAACCCCACTTAATTCAGAAAAATTGTATCTTCCCCTGAAAATTACCCTCACTGACTTTTCTGTGTGTATTAGTCAAGTCACAAATCTCTTAGTTTCCTCATTCATAGAATGAAGGGTTTAGGCTAAATGATCTCTTAAGATCCCTTCTGGCTCTAAAATTCAATGGTTCTATCTCTGGTGGGAAACTAATGGAATTCTTTGGAATTCTACATGGGATAAAATTGCCATCTACGAGAGACTCTAAATTCTGTGAGAATAGGAACCATGTGTCAGTTGGTTTGTCACCTCTAGCACCTTGCATAGCATTTGGTATTTAGTAGATTCTCAATAAGTGTTTGTTGATTTGTTTTTTTTTAATCAGAAAAAAAGAGAAGTACAGACTGGTTTATAATTTAGGCAACTGAAAGTGATTTTGAAAATGGAATAAAAAGTGACAGGGAGAGAGACTTGTAAATTCTTCAACTTATGTGTGAATACTTGTACAAAATATTTGAATCCTATTATATCACTGACATTACACTGAGATTTTTTTTGGCTCCAATACAAAGTCAAAATCAAACTTTGAAATCCTAAAATTAACTTCATCAAGAATTCTGCCTTTGTCAACATGTGGTCTTTGTACTTTTAATTCTCTTTTCCAATCTTTTCAAGATGTTAGTCATACAGACAATAGATTCAGATGATCTTTCATTTTCATTTAAAAAATACCTTATTTAAAAAAATAGTACACTTTTTAAAAATTTGTTGGATGCTCTCTCCAAGCCCAAGAGATTTGGATGTTAATTAAGCAATCACATTAGCTGGGCTATTATTCTAGAGTTACAGTGAAATTGTCTAGACAGTTGGAAGTGCCAAATTAGACTTTTATTATTATTTTTTTAAGCCTGGGAGCATGCCTTTGATTATCCTTAAGAGTTTGTGTTACCTTTTAGATTCTTTCCAACTCACAATATATGATCCTGTGCTCCTATGCCACTAATAATATCTCATATTTACAGAGTGCTCTTCGTACAGCAACCCCTTGAGGTAGGCAATACAAGGATGAAAAATATTATCATTTTTCAGAAGGAAAAATGGAGTATGAATTGGAGAGAACCAGCATCAAACTGCTCATAACTGTTAGAAATTAGAATTGAACTTGGTTCTTTTTTAACTGAATGACCAGTTCTTTCCTTTATACTTTGCTGTCCCTTCTTGTGCAGGTCATCTTTTGAAATACACTAATATAATCTTCTTACAGCTCCCATGCAGCCTATCATTACTTTTGCTTGCCTTATTCATTCTGGGATCACAATATTCCTTCATTGATACCATTAAAAACATGTTTCCCTGATTCATTTCATTCATTTGCCTAGATTGAATTAAAAATTTTGCCCCAGATCATATATTGATACAATTTTTAATATTTGTTTTCTCACATTTAACAATTCATGTTCTCTTTCAAGAAGGCAGGTAACATGCTGTCAATTATACATATATTATCATTTAACACACATTTCACCATTCATCAAATTGTGAAATGATACATTGCTTAGAGAAAAGTTTGTGGAGGAAATAAAGTGAAGAATGGTTGGTTCTTCGGATGGTGGTAGATTTTCTTTTTCATCACGAGTCCCTTGGAGTCATCCTGGATCCTTGCATTGCTGAGAATAGCCAAGTCATTCACAGTTGATTATCCTACATTATTCTGTTCACTTTGCTTCATTTTGTAGACGCCTTTGCAGGTTTTTTGGTAATCTTATGGCACAATAGTAATCCATTACTATCATATACCACAACTTGTTTGCTTATTCCCCAATTGATGGACACTCTTTCAGTTTCCAGTTCTTTGCCATCACAAAAAAAACTACTATAAATATTAGGAAATAAGCCTCATATTGATACGATATTGCTGAGGCAGAAAGTGTGTGTGTGTATATATATGTATATGTATATATATATATGTGTGTGTATATACATATATACATATACATATATATACATATACATATATATATATACATATACATATACATATATATATATATATATATATATATATATATGTCTGAGTAGAATTCCAGATTGCTCTCCAAAATGGCTAGATCAGGTCACAGTTCCACCAATAATGTATTAGTGTCCCTATTTTTACATATTCCTTCCAGTATTTGTCATTTTGCCTTTTTACCATTTTAGCTGATCTTAGTGACCCCATTTTCCCATATTCCTTCCCATTTTTCCATATTCCTTCCAGTATTGCCCTTTTATCATTTTAGCCAATCTGATAAGTTTGGGATATGTCAGAGTTGTTTTGATTCATACTTCTCAGATCAGTAATAATTGAGCATTTTTTCATATAGTTATAGATAGCTTTCATTTCTTCATCCAAAAACTGTCTTTTCATATCTTTTGACCATTTATCAATTGGGGAATGGCTCCTATTCTTATACATTTTCCAGGTTCTCTATATATTTAGGTATGAGACCTCTATCTGAAAAACTATAAAAACTTTTCCTCTTATTGCTGGCCTTTTAATTTTTGGCTAATTTAGTTTTATTTGTACAAAACTCTTTCAATTTAATGTATTCAAAATTATCCATTTTATATTTCACAATGCTTTTATTCATAAATTCTTCTATCTATGAATCTAATTGGTAATATGTTCCCTGTTCTTCTAATCTGAATATACTATCTCCTTTTATGCCGTAGGTTGCAATTTTTCTCAAAACCTTTACCTTCTGTCTTAGAATAGATACTATGAGCAGTAAGAGCTAGGCATTGGGGTTAAGTGACTTGGGCAGTCACACAGCTAGGAAATGACCATGTTTAGATTTGAACCCAGGAATGCCTATCTCTAGGCCTGGTTCTCAGTTCACTTAACCCCCTAGCTGCCCCCTGCACTGTAATTTTAAAAGAAAAATATGAATGTGTGTGTTTGCCAACATCTTGGTTTCATTGAGCCAGTGTGGCTTTGCTAACTCTGATTTCAGTGATCGGACCTCAATATTGATTCCAATGGTGACTGTTAATATCTTCTCTCTGCAACCTTTCAGAATGGACACAAATCACTATCAAGAAGGGCATTTTCCCCTGCCCTGCCCTTTCTTCTGGATGGGATATTTATTTGTGTGCCTTTGTTGTTGTTGAATCAACATATGAATACCTTATTTATTTTTATTTTTTGCTACACATGAATTCTGGGATTATCTTTCTCTCTTTCAACATGGGAGTCACAGAATAGAAGGAAAGGACAAGCCACAGAACTGTCCACTGATATAATTGTCCTGTGGGTCCAGATAAACTTCCATGAAAATTAGATAGGAGCCTGAAAAATTCAATTTGAAAGGGGAACTCATTTAGGCCTGTGATGAGAGAATTCAAACTGGGAGGTCTCTCAGATTGGATGGAGTTTTCACTAGGCTTTGCATCTGTAGAAGCCTATCATTTGAATTCTTTCCAATTAACCAAACCCTTTCAATTATGCTGCAAAGTGGGCGACCTGTATACTGGTTTAAAATTTTGGGTGAGATTTTATGATCATTCAAACTCTATTTGAATTTAATAAACTCATGTAGAGTTTATTAAATGAGTTTATTAAACAATTTTAAATGGTCAAGAGGAAAGGAATTTGAACTCTCATCAGCTTTCAAGTTTTTGTTTTCCCTATTAAAAAAAAAAAGAATTTAAATCATTAGTGACCCCTAAGGCTTATTATTAATAAGGCCCATAGATAGATGATTGAGTGAATTTAACATCTACTAGGACTGGGTGGGTGGTCTGAAGAACACAGCTGAGGCCATTTGTACGCAGGGTTGTAAACATAAAATCATATTTTGGCAAGGTCAGCCCTGCAATCATTGCTGCTGTAGAGATATCAAACTGACTGACCTTTGGGAATATTCATGAAGTTTATAGGAGAGCAAGAAGGCAAATGGCCAGGTAAGACTCTCCTGGGAATTTAAATAGCTTTTCTTAAAGGGTTTGATGCTCTTCATTTCTTTCTTTGGTCAGTGTCAGCCTGGCTTTCAGCCCATAAATGTACACATACTGTGTATCTATAGGAAACATCCATGTATCTAGTGTGTATATACCTACAGCTACATCATTTATATATGTGAGCTACCATTTATATAATGCTTTGCTACTGTTACCTCAGTTCGATTTCTCACAAACAATCCTGGGGGGGGGTAGGGGCTTTTGTTATCCCCATTTTGCTGATGAGGAAACTGAGGCAGCCATCTATTAAGCGGCTTACACAGCCAGTGTGTGTCAGAGGTCTGAAGTGAACCAGGTCTTAACCTTGAATTTTCCGTTCATTTTGCCCCAACTCTCCTTGTTTCTTTTGTCTATTTCAAAGGCAAGCTTCCCTCTGGGTAAGTTTATGTATACACACATATATTCTGGCCATGGGCATTTTGGGGAGTAAAAGAGTAAAAATCTATGTACTTTACACATCGAGAAACCCATGGGGCTAAGCTATGTCCATAGTTTCTGTTTTCTCTCCTTGGTTTCTTTTCACTCCTATTTCAGCCTGGCTTCTGATTCAGGCAGCCTTAGCAGAGGTGGTTTGTTTCCTAAGGAATTTCTGTTCTAAGAGGTTGGGGGCAAAACTGGTCAGGACCATCCATTGGATCAGTCAGAAATGGTGAACAAAGAAGGCAGGGCTGTCTTTTTTTAACCCCTTCCTTACCTCAGGCTCTGGAGGGACATCTGTACTTATGACCTATTGAAGGGATGGATCTCTGATGCCATTATTTGGGAGAACTTTATTTTTCATTAAATTGATTAGAAGAGATCAGTCTATTTCCCTAATTTATTTGGGGGGAGGGCAACTATTCAGTGTATACCGCCTTTAGGGTAGTAGCAAGTTCCCTGGGTTTTAAACAAGGAAAAACATACCAAGTTGCCTGAAAAGACAAGAGGCAGAGAAAATGATAGACTATCCTTTTTTTTTCTTTTAAAGGAATTTTTGAGAGAGAGAGAGAGAGAGAGAGAGAGAGAGAGAGAGAGAATGAATAAGAATAATAACTTCAAATGCTGGTAGGGGTAAAGTGAGAATTTTTGAAGGCTGCCCTAGACTGAGGCATGTTTGTAAATAGCACGGTCGTTCATTAGCAAATAGGGGAGACTTGGAATATTTAGGGTGGAAGGGATGGGTTTGAAGGTTAGAATACAGAAGGATGAGAGGTTGAATAAAAACATGACTAAGGAAGAGCAGTATTTTTCTCAGTAAAGCAGGAGTTGAGGGCTTGTGCTAAAGAAGGAGGGAAGAAGAGGATGTGGTGTGGGAGGAGTTGAGAAGAGGTGTGAAATAATAAGTTTTGTAAGGAATGCCATAGAGGCCAATTATGGAAGTAAAAAGATTGCCTGGAGGCAGCCAAGGCCCAGCTGAAATTTTTGATAAAATACATTTGTAGCATAGGCTCCTGGTGGAGATATCCAGGGTTGGGGTTTGCCGGAAGGACAAGTAGGGGTGTAGGGGTTTGAGAGCAAAAGGTTAGTGCACATTTGAACTGATTAATTGGCTGAAACAAGGTAGGGCAGGGCGAACAGTGAAGCCAGAGCCCCTGCTAGGTTGGAGAGGGTGGAAGTCATGGTGAGAAAAGCCCGAGATCTTCCCTTTGCCTTATAGATGACAAACTCCTTAGCCTAAGACTCTCCAGAACTCACCACGACCTACCTTGCCAGCCTTATTCCATACGTGCTCTTTGACATCCTGGCCAAACTAGGATCATTATTCCTTGACCTCACATACCCACCTCTTCATCTAAGCTGTTTGCAGAGATGCTTTTCTTCACGTTCTGGCTCAGGTGACATCTCTTTCCTGAAGCCTTCTCTGATCCCCTCAGCTGAAAGTGATCCATCCCTCCACAGATTTTCATGGGGGCAGCACCTGGCCCGGCACCACCCAAACCAAATTAGAATGTAATTGGGAAATATTGAACAAAATAAAAAAATATACAACAAAGCATTTAAAAATTGTTCATTTGTGTCCCATAGGTACAGCTTAGTGAACCCAGTTTCTACTGGAGATTGATACCATTGTTTAATTTTCTTCATTTCCTAATAAACCTTTCTAGTGTGTATGTACATAAAAACACATATATACACAAATATATAGATATATTGGGGAAAATGTAGATTATATAAAATATATATGTGTATATATGTGTGTGTGTATACATATATATCCTTATATAATGGGTTTTTAGCCTAGGTACTACAAACTTGTTTTTAAATATTTTGATGCCTATATTTCATTATAATTGATTTCCTTCCTAGTCCTGTTTACTTTATTGTATGCAGTTAAAAAAATTCTGAAGGACTTATGAGAAAGAACTGTGAGAGCAGAAACAGAAGAAAAACATATGATCAATCACATGGTTTGATGGTTCATTTGGGGATTTTGGCTTTAAATGATTACTCAAATGCAAATATTAATAATATGGAAATAGGTTTTGAACAATGAGACACATATAACCCAGTGGAATTGCTCATTAGCTCTGGAAGAGGAGGGGGAAAGAACATGAATTATATAACCATGGAAAATATTCTAAATAATTAAATAAATTTGATTTAAAAATTCTGAAAAGGGGTCCATAGGTTTTTACCAGACTCTTTGAAGGGGGTCTGTGACACACAAAAGGTTAACCCCTTCTACCGAATAGTTTTAAGTTCCTTGAGGGCAAGGCCTGTTGCGGTTTATCAGTTTTATAATCCTTAGTATCTGACACGGTGCTTTCCAAAAAAAAGAGGAGTTTAAGTAAATGTTGGCTGAATTCAATACAATACTGAAACTTTATTCTTCTTTTCTGCCATATGCCTCCCAGTGCATCAGTCTCCTCTTGCCCACCTTTCTTGTTTCCCCTATTAGAATGTAGACTTCTTGACAAGATTACTTAAATTTATATCTCTAAGAGTGGGGGCATCCTTTTCCTCACTATTGGCTCTTCTTTCCCTCTTTACTCCATTGGACCCCCAGCTTTGCTACAGTCTAGATTCTTGCTCAAAGGGACTTAGAATTGTGCTCAGTATACAAAATACATCAAGTCTAGGCAGCTCAAGAGCTGATTGTTAAATTTTCAGTGTGAGCATATACCTCTCTTCTGTTGGCAAATGCTACATCAAGGCTTGATTTGTTGTTTTGTTGATTGTCTAGACAAGTGATTCCCAAAGTGGGCGCTACCGCCCCCTGGTGGGTGCTGCAGTGATCCAGGATGGTGGTGATAGCCACAAGTGCATTTATCTTTCCTATTAATTGCTATTAAAATAAAAAAAAATTATTTCCAGGGGGCTAATATTTTTTCTGGAAAGGGGGTGGTAGGCCAAAAAAGTTTGGGAAGAAAATGATGTAGAAAATGTTAATAATGCAGATTAAACTTGAAAGTACCATGCATACCCCCTCCCCACCCCAAGCTAGTGTTTACATATTTACCAGCACACTTCTGGATATAGAGTAGCTATTTCCTTCACCAAAAAAAAAAGAAATGCTTAAAATACAAAATATTTATGAGTGTTGGAAAATACTTTGAAAAAATCAAACAGTAACCCATAGTGTAAAGGACTGAAAAACAAGCCTACAAACGGATATAGAAGTAAATGAGATATTCCAAGGATTCAGAATCTCATCATTTTGGGATAATCTCTTTGGAGACTGAACAGATAATGCATCTTAGTTCAGGTACAGATCTTCTGGGTAGTCAGGCATGCATTGTACATTTTCTTGGTAATGGTCATTTCTGAGAAAGGTGAGGTTGCAGGAAACACCTCCCATTAGAAACTAGCCCCCAAACCTCTCAATGACCTCTTAAGCTCTAGCCAAGGCTAGGAACATCCATCTCTGGATTGCTATTCATTCACTAGAGAAAGAAATACAAAGCAGAGGAGAGAGCTGGATGATGGATTTGAGATCCATTAATTAGGTGGTACAGTTGATAAGAGAGTTGGGTCCAGATCTGGAAGACCCAAGTTCAATTCCAACCTCAGACATTAATTGGCAAAATATATTTATTTCTTATACCAACCCTCTGGTTTTTAAGATCATTCTTCTTGCTTGAAATATTTAATCTCCCCTTCTCCCCTTCTCTGTGCCTCTTGAAATATATAGTATATCAGAAGGATCTAGCTGTAAATCTCATCCCTTTATTCTCAGTCTGTCAGTTTCCCCACCTATAAAATGGGATTATCAGTGGAATTGCTCTTTGGGTACAGGACAGGGGAGGGAGAAGGGGAGGAAAAGAATAGGAATCATGTAACCATGGAAAAATATTCAAAATTAATTAATCAAATAAATAAATTTTTGAAAATGGGATTACTTTTATCTTTCATAAGTGCCTTCCTTATTTCACCCCAACATCAAACCTGAATTAAGAGGATGTTGGCTTTGGAGCTAATGACAGGAGAAATTGGAAAATCCGACTCCAGACCAAATTCAGGGACTTAGGAGCATGGACTAGGGATAGACCAACATTCACGACATTGTGATACCATGTTTATTGGTACTGACCACATACCTTTTTAAGTTGCTCCTATTCAGCTTGCCAAATTTGGGGTTTCTGCAGCTAGGTTTAGAAGGCAGTCAGTATTGCAAAAAATTAATTAGACTTGCTAATATGCCCCAGTGGGACAATGATAAAAAGAAAGGCCTTTATAGGTACCAAAAATTTAAAGAAGCACTTTTGTAATTGCAAAGAATTGGAAGCAATGTAGATGTTTGTTAGCTGGGGAATGGCTAAGCAGATTGGCTGACCTGAACATAATGAAACATGTTGAAAATAGAGAAACGTAGGAAGATTTTATATGAATTGATAGAAAATGAAATAAGCAAAACCAGGAAAATAACAAAATACAGTGACTACAACAACAGAAATGTTAAAGAACACTAACAATAAGACACTTGAAAAACTGAATGTTGTGAAAATAGAATAATCAAGCTTGACCCTGGAGGAGAAATAGCAGGATACCCTCCTCCCATTTGGCAGAGATGGGGGACTGTGAGTATGAAATAATACATGTAACTTGAGACCAAATATCTTGGTTTATTTTTTGCTAAATTATTATCTCTTGAGGAATGGCTATCAGGGAGGTGAAGACAGGAGGAAATACATGGGGGAAAATGTGGGCGATATAAAAACCAAAAAGATAACAAAAATGTAATTGGGGGGGAAAAAAGAGAATTCGAAGTCTTCCAAAATTAACATTGGGATTTACTTTCTTGAACCACAAAGATTGACTGGAGGGGGGACACCTTCCCAGCTCACCCTGTTATATCAAGGGTCCCACGTGTTGGGGTACTCATAGCTCAGTGTTTCATATCCAGTCTCAGAAATTTTAATCAACATTAGGACATGCTGAACCCAGGTTTTAGATTCCTCGAAATGGAAAAAAAGAAGCCAGGCAGTTCTAATTTTGGCAAGGGGCTCCCATCACCATCTAGGATATTAACTTGTCTGGTTGAACATATGGGATTTGACAAACAAAAGCTGTTGGGAGGGATATGCTCCTGGGCTGAATGGAAAACACTTTAAATGAAATCATCACAAATATTTATTATGTGAGTTTCTAACAGAAGAGCATGGGCCAGTTAATACTCCGGTTCCTTAAATGATTTCTCCCAGGGCTTCCATTGTTCTGTGATGGAAACAGGGGTTTCAGCTTGAGGTCATTTCTGACTGGAGGGCCCCCACTTTGGCTTCTCTCGATTATGGAAAGGAAGAGAGACAATCACCTGTTTTTCTTTTTCTGTCTTGGTTCCTAATAGTCCCATGGAAAGGCTTCCTCTGTTAATTTGTTTTCTTTGACCTTTAATATATTTTAGAGAGAATTGGAAGGAAATGCCAAAATAGTAAAATAAAGAGCCTTATAGAACTCAGAAGAGACCCAAAGTTCCCCAGGGTGTAAGGGGCCAATACAATTCAGCAGCTGAATTTTATGGTGTGTATTTGTGTGTGTGTGTGTGTGTGTGTGTGTGTGTGTGTGTGTGTGTGTGTGACTTCCCCAAAGATGCTTTCTCTGAGATTCTCTCATAAAACCTAGTCTTGTTAGGAGCTCATCGAATCCTACAAATCCATTTTTTAAAGGCATTTTATTTTAGTCTTCTTTGAGGGTTGAATGCTACTAGAGGCTGGTTATTAGGCATATGTTAGCCACACATTTCATTGGTTGGGCCTGTTCTGAAAGTCCTTTTGTTTGTTGCCTTTGATTCCTGTTTCCTTTTGTGCAGAGGTTTGGTCTACTTTTCAAATGCAGATTGGGGAAATGGTCAAAATTGGTCAAAAAGCACATAATTGCTTATTTTGCTGTGAGTATCAGGGGAGACACATTTCTATTCTTTTGGATCACAGGACAAAAGTGGTAAACTGAACCACAGCCATTCCCGTATTCCCCTCTTCTCCCAACCTTTAAAATGACAGGTAATCAGTGATAAAGTCTGCTGTCCACCTCTTGTCAAAGAGGCGATAGACTCTCAGAATGAGACATTTCCAGACAGTCAATAAATGAGTTAGTTTATATCTTTTGTTTAATTATACCTAGTTATTGGAAAGGAGAACTTTGGTGGAGAAGTGTTATGAGGTAGTAAGAGGAATACATAAATAGTAATACAAAAAGAAGAGAAAGAAAATGTCATTGAAACATTTTAAAACACTTAGAAGCAAGCAGCAGGCAGTTGAGAAGGGGATAGTACCAACAGCTGTTGTGCTATTATCTTGTTAACATTAATATGTACCTAAAAACAAACTGTACATAATAGAAATTCAGTTTTCATTCATCCCCTTTTTCTGTTCCTTATATATTGAGATATTATTTGAAATGTTCCTTTATTAGTTTATTGATTATTGTTCCTTTATTAAAAATAAATTTTTTTAAAATTCAAAAAGTATAAATTTGTCCTACATTCACTACTTGTCACGGATTATTAACCATTTTTTTGTGTGTGTGTCATGGGCCCCCTTGGCAGACTGGTACAGCTTAGGAGCCCTAAGAATAATGTTTTTAAATATGTAAAACAAAATATATAGAATAAAAAAAGAAACCAATTTTGTTGAAATAGTAATAAAGAAATTTAAGTGGGGGCAGCTACTAGGTGGCTCAGTGGACTAAGAGCCAGGTCCAGAGAGATGGGAGGTCCAGGGTTCAAATTTGCCATCCCTGGGCAAGTCACTTAACCCCATTGCTTAGCCCTTACTGCTCTTCTGCCTTGGAACCAATATACAGTATTGATCCTAAGACAGGTGGTAAGGGTTTTTTTTTAAACCCTTAACTTCTGTGTATTTGACTTATAGGTGGAAGAGTGGTAAGGGTAGACAATGGGGGTCAAGTGACTTGCCCAGGATCACACAGCTGGGAAGTGTCTGAGGCTGGATTTGAACCTAGGACTTCCCGTCTCTAGGCCTGGCTCTCAATCCACTGAGCTACCCAGCTGCCCTGGTAAGGGTTTTTAAAAATGCTTTTTTAAAGCATGCAAGTTCACATATTTCCTTGCCCTTCCAAATAGGTACTTTCCAAAAGGTATCTGAATTTGATAACTGTACATAATAGAAATCCACCTCATTAATTTATTTCCTTGCATTAACTTCTTAGGTTTTATTTTGTTTTATTTTTTTTTTTCTTAAAGGATAGTGTGGAATTTCGTAACATCTGCAGTCATATGGCCCTGCAGCTGGAGGGACACTACTTTGACCGAGACTTGAACACCGCGTACCAGTGCCTGAAGTCCATCATTAAGAAGTTGATCCGGTCACTTCGGAGCCTCCAATCGGATTCCTGTGCCGTGGCCTGCACTGCCCTGAGGCAGATCCTCCAGAGTCTCCTGGATCTGTGAATGTTCTTGATATGTGGATTCAAGCCATAAATCTCCCTAGTTGTCCGGCCTTAAGCTTTAACCATATTATAAGTGGGTATCGATAACAAAATAAGCTTTGAGTATTGTTAAATCAGGCAGAATTGAAGATTGTCATCCAGACCCCCTCAGAATTCCTTCCACATTTATAACAAGCAGTGAGGATTTTCAGGAATTTTGCCATTTTTTTTTCTGACTTGTTAATGGATAGGTATTCTACTTTGGTTATAAATTTGGATTAAATGCATTTATTTCATCAGATATTTTTCTCCCCCTGTTGAGGCCAAGTTGACTAATTAGGGCTATTTTGTGGCTGAAGCTCCATAGTTAATATAAAAGTCTGAGCCATAATTGTGATGTTTGATAATCAACCTATGTTCTCTGTTGCTGTGTATAAAAGAGAGGGAAAGTCTTCATTTATTTCATTTCCTAGTAAGGGAATAATCTCTAGAAATCTGAAGACTCTGTGTTAATACTTCTAACTCTTGTTCCTGGTTTTGTGAATTGACTGTTTGGCAGCCACTAAATGGCTTACAAGTTTTGTGCCTTCAGCATCTTGGTGTGGAAATTGGAAGTGATGATAATCCCATTTGAGGTACTTGGAATAAAAGATGTTAAACCAAATATAAAGTATTGTGTTATTACAGCCTGAGATGAAAATTTCCAGCCTCCTTTTAAAATTGTTTTTATACATCCCAGTTCAAGTAGGAAATCTGAAAAAAAGAAAAAAAGAGGAGGTATATTGGCCAGCCTCCCTAAACATTTCCAGCTGAGAAGGGAGGGAGAGTGGGTGACTGGACTTTGAGTGGCTCAGATAGGTTCATACCTAGTTTTTCCTAAGTTTCCTGCAGTTTTCATGCAGACTTTGTGGCCAGAAAAAAGGTCAATTAAACTTCTGACTTTCCCCATAACACTTCACTAGCAACAGTATCAGATTTAGGAATAAAACACTGCAGAGCCTATAGTTTATTTCCAAAAGATTTAGGAAATTATGTTTGATTGGGAGGGTCAGGAGAGGGGAACATGCTCTAGTACTCTCACTAATAACACAAACAGCTGGGATCCTAAATTTTCTCTTGACTTTAAAGGTTCTCCCAGTGTGGACGACTCATTTAAACTACAGCAGGTCTGTCTACCATCTAGAAATGTTTCCAGGATCACTCTCTCCTTTCTGCAGATCCAAGAGAAGCCTCCTGGTTCATGCTTTCCCCCTCTTCTACAGATAACCAAATATCTGCTGAAACGAATATTCATATAAAACTAACTTCTAAGGGAAAGTATAGAGATGGGGCAGAAGGGAAAGACCAAAGGGAAGTGATTTCTTGTTACTTCTTGAGATGTATCCTCATCCTCAATTCTAAAACTCAGAGGCTAGATCAGTCAATCAACAAGAAAATTTTAAGAGCCTACTATAATGCCAGATACTTGTGCTAAATGCTGGGGATATAAAGGCAAAAGCACCCCCTTCCCTCCAGGAACTCAGGAGGAGAGAACAATTAAGTACCTACAAGATATTTTCAGTCATGCATGGCTGGCTCTTTTCCATCCCATTTGGGGTTTTCTTGGTAGCTACTGGGACAGTTTGCCATTTCCTTCTCATTTTATAGATAAGGAAACTGAGGCAGTTAAGTGACTTGTCCAGGGTCCTGTACATTTGAACTTGAGAAGAGTTCTACAATGGGAAATCACAGGTCTGATTGCTCCTTCATCTAGGATCCTCCTACTTTAAGGATGAGGAGCAGACTGGACTTGAAGCAATAATTCTTGAATGTGGCTAGTTTTTCTCTAGATTTTTGCCCCCTTCTTCCCTCTATCTCCTTATCATTGCTCTAGAGCAGTGGTTCCCAAACTTTTTTGGCCTACCGTCCCCTTTGTAGAAAAAAATACTACTTAGCCCCCTGGAAACTAATTTTTTTAAATGTTAATAGCAATTAATAGGAAAGATAAATGTCCCTGTGGTGATCACTGCCTCCTGGATCGCTGCAGCACCCACCAGGGGGCAGTAGCACCCACTTTGGGAATTGCTGCTCTAGAGGAATCTTGGCATGGTGGATAGACTTAAGGGTGTGGAGTCAGGAAACCTGTGTTCTTGGGTCTCCATTTTCTCATCTCTAAAATGAAGGGGGTGCATTTTGAGTGTTCAGAGAGACCTTCTAGTTGGACACCTGCCATCCTCTGATGCCTCTTGCTTTCATTCCCTTCTGCCCCCAGTCCAACAGGCCACATAAAGGCGTTTTTAAATGGAAAAACAAACAAAACAACTTTAAAGGAAGTCAAATGTCAAAGCTTTGTAGTTGTTGGCTGTCCTTGTCTATATTCAATAAAAGCATGGGGACTCTAGCCACATCAGAGCTAGTGATTTCTTTTAGAATTTAGGACTATTAAAGGCAGAGAGAATGTTTTTGATTCAATATTCTGCAGTCAGAAAATCATAGACTGGCTCATAGGACCAAGAATTCGGATGTCTGTATTTTTTCATTTTTCACATGAGGAAACTGAGGCTTATGAGTTAGGCAGCTTTTACAAAGTCGTAGTGGTGGGCTGAATTGAATAAGCATTTATTAAGTGGCCTCCTCTCAACAATCCCCCCGAGTCTGGTTTAGGAATGATACCCTAAATATTAGCTTTAAAATTTCTTATGATGATCACTTTTACTTTATCAAGAGCTTTGGGAATATTTAAACTCGCTTGATTATCAGTCTTTCACAAGTTATAAATTATGTTTTTCCCCCACTATAATCAATTCAATAAACATTAAGTATCCAAACCAGGTCCTGTGCAAATGACTTTGGACACAAGAAATCAAAATTTTTGTTAAACATTGAAAGTACAGAGAAAGAAGAAAGTCGTTTCCTCAAGGAGTTGACATGCAAATAATGTTATATAGGGAGTAGAAGGAAAGTACATTATTTCAGCAAGCAGATGCTTCATGTCATCTCATGAACAGCAGTGGAAAAACAGTTCTGGAGCCTGAAGACTTGACATCAAGTCTACTTTCTTATTACTGTGATGTTAGGCAAATCATTTCCCCCTCTGTGTCTCTTGTTTTCCTCCTTTGTAATAGCAGGGTATTGAACTGGGTGATTTCTGCAATAGAAGGCTCCCTTCTGTCCCTAACATTCTTTCTTTATTTTAGCCCAGTCCCATTTTTACTAATTAACATTTCTTTTATTGCCAAAAATTATAAACTTTTTTTTGATATCTTTAGTTTTTTTTTTGCATCTGATTCATTTCCATCTACATCTCTAAGCCTCACCATTTCTATTAAGCCATCTCATATGAAACAAATACATAAATTTAAATTTAAAAAGTAGGAGGTGAAGCAGCTTGGCAAAATCAAGCAACACAACAACTGATCCTGATAGTGTCCTATACCCGTTGTCTTCCACTTTGGCCAAGAATGAAGTGTTGTTCACTATCTTTTCTCTCTTTTGGGGCCAAAAATTCAGTTTTGGTTTTTGTTGTTGCTATTTTCATTTATGCTGTTGTCATCGATGGAGTGTCTACTTCCCTCTGCAGTGGAACATAGAAGTCTTCCCATGCTTCCCTGGATTTTCAAAGTCATCATTTCTTAATTTCTTTTAAACCCTTAACTTCTGTGTATTGGCTCCTTGGTGGAAGAGTGGTAAGGGCTAGGCAATGGGGATCAAGTGACTTGCCCAGGGTCACACAGCTGGGAAGTGTCTGAGGCCGGATTTGAACCTAGGACCTCCCGTCTCTAGGCCTGACTCTCAATCCACTGAGCTACCCAGCTGCCCCAAAGTCATCATTTCTTAAAGCACAGTCATATGCCATGACATTCTGGACTCGGTGTCAGGTAAACCCGAGTTTGAATCTTAGACACTAGCTCTGTGACCATAGGCAAGTCATTTAACACCTCATACTCTGTTTTCTCATCTAGAAAATCTATAAAATTATTAATTTACAAAAAAATAATCTACAAAAAAATTAATCTACAAAAGTGTATCTGTAAAATTAAATCTATAGAACTATGTTTATAAGTGATAACAATATCTATCCCCATCTATAAGATGAGGTTATTAATAACACTTGCACTTAACTTCAAGGGCTTGTAAAAGTCAGAATACCTATAAATTCTTTTGCAATATTTAGTGTTATGTAAATATTGCCTCTTGGGTATCAATAGATGGTTTTATTTTGCCATTCCCTAACTGATGAATAAATGTAGACATCTTAATTTTCAGTTCTTTGATGACATAAAATGTACTGCTATGAATACTTTCTGCATATGCATCCCATATAAGATCTGCACCCATCCCCATAGGATTGGCTTCCCTGGTTTAAGCATTTTTCTTTTCTTTTCACATAGTGATATAATACTTCAAATTTCAATTCCACATTAGCCTAGGAATTTTCTCCACAGATATCTCATTTTTTTGTCCTTCAACTCATCCCTATTCATCTGCCACCTCCCTCCTGGAAAAATCTACAATAGGAAAGCAAGAATTCTATGGATACTTGTTTCAAATCACATCCAATTTCATCGGACAGCCAATAGGAACCGTTGCACAGTGGCTGGTCCTCATCATCGATGAACTACTGAAGAGCCCAAAAAACATCTTCCCGTGGTCCTGGCTTCACTCACTGTGTCCTGGAGCCAAAGTCACGGACTCTTTGTTGTCTGTTCCTGGAGAGCTTGCCCTCATCTCCCCAGGTGTGTTTACTCATCTCTATGGTTGACTCAGTGGAAAGGCTATCTAAACCTGACATCTGGTTTATATATTTCCATTTCTTGAAGGCAAACTGATCAAGGACAGTGGCAATTTGGCCCAGCTACAGAGGCAACATTTATTTTTTCTGCTTGCCTGGAAGATGGCTTTGATAATGATGATGGCTTCATTTTTTCCCTCTTTTAAAAAAAAAATGACGAGATGCCTGCAGAGTTTAGCTGGTGAAAATACAGACTCCCCTAGACCCTAGAAACTAGATAGATATAGAAGCATAAGTAAAAAGAAAAGGAAATAGATGATTTGTGTATTTCTATTTCCTCTTTGTGGGCAAGTCCAGTGTTGGAATTATTTGCAGTCGAAGAGTCCAGCAAAGGGCAAGGAGGAAATTCTGATGGGGACCCCTGAGATAGGTATGGAAAACACAGTCTCACCATAGTGATCCAGGCTCATTTAGAGATTCCAAACTTGCCATTTTCCTAAGGTCATCATAGAGGATGTGACTTGACTTAATCCTTGGATGATTCTCACAAATGAGAACCAGGTACTTATTAAAAAGTAGGGAGCCACGGGGGTCAAAATTTTCTTGTGATATTTTGTGGCCTCTCGGTAAACTGAATTTGTCAGTGCTGTGTAATTCTAATACATAGTAACGAGGTGGTGCAAGGGGTTAGAATGCCAAAGGCCTGGAGTCAGGAAGATTTTATCTTCCTGGGTTCAAACCAGACACTTAAGTACGAGGCAAGTCACTTAACTCTTCCTCAGTTTCCTTGTCTGTAAAATGAACTGGAGAAGGAAATGGCAAACCACGTGTATCTTTGTAAACTTCAGATGGAGGTCACAAAGTTGGATATGACAAATGACTGAGCAACACAGACAACATGTGGATGAGAGAAATAGAGAAAGGCACTTGAAGAAGTGTGGGATTTCAGCACAATTGAAAACTGCATTTGCCAATGTTTTGTCTGTGCCAGCAATGTGGATTTATTGAGCGACAGTCAACCAAACAGTGGGACAGTCAGCTTCAAGAGATTGTCCAAGAAAGCAGTTTGTCTATTGTCCCAGACAAATGATTTTCTTATTTTCAAATTTATTAATTTCTCTTATTTTCAGGATTTCTAATTTGGTGTTTAATTAGGAATTTTTTATTTGTTCTTTTTCTAGGTTTTTTTTTAGTTGTATGTCCAATTCATTGATTTGCTCTTTTTCTTTTATTGATCCCAGACAAATGATGTCTCAGTCTTTATAATATTCTTAACATTACATGTATGTCTCTTAGCAAGAGACCTGTTGCTTGGACTTATGACTGTTACCAGTAGTATTTGGAGGCAAGATAACACACTAGATTTGAAGTCAGAGACCTAGGATCAAATTCTGGCTCTGATACTTTGCCATGTCTATGACCCTGAGCAAATTGGAAAAACTCTCAGCTTTAATTTCCTCAAGTGTGTTGGACTTACAGACAAGAAGTCAATTTCTTCCTGGTGCGGCTTCTGACTTTCTTTCCTCAGTACTGGTAGTCATCTTGCTCTGGAGCATCTGTCTGCCATGCTGGTCCCCATCTCCCATTGGTGAGTTGCCTCCAAGACCTCCATTTTGGGGAGAGATCCAGGTTGGCCAGTCTTCTTTCTCTTGTTGGCACCTTTTCTGATTCTAGATCTCAGCACCATCCCACTGCACAAATACCTTCCTTTTTGCCTCACTTTTAGCTTCCCATTGTATGTTGTCTGCTTCCATTAGAATGGAAGCTTTTTGAGGACAAGAACTGGGTTCTTACTCATATTTGTATCCTCATAGCTTAGCACAGTGAAGCACTTAAACTCTATTCCTTGCCTTGCTTCGAATACTTTCTACTTGTGTGACTGGGCAATTCATTTAATTTTTCTCAGACTCAGTTTCAAATTCTGTAAAATGGAGATAGTAATAGCATTTTTTTACAAGGTGGCCATGAGGATTAACAGATAATAAGTAAATTATTTTGCAAAACTTAAAGTGCTTTATTATTTGTTATTATTAATAGTAAAGTGAAGGGATTATACTACGTGAACTTTAAGATTTCTAGCTATGAAATCCCTGGATTCCGTTCTTTCTGTTATTCTGATTAAATTTTCTTTAATTGTTTCACATAAGATAATAGGATTCTGGAAACTCAAGTGATATATACATATATATATTTGTATATATATGTATATATAATATAAATATTATATGTGTGTGTATTTCTCTCTGTCCCCTCTCCCCCAACAATATCTAGCACAAACATATAGAAATATAGTAAATATTTGTTGATTGTGGACATTTCCTGGTTTCCCTTTGCTTCCTTCTGCTGACCCCTACTTTGACCATCAGGCAGAAGTAGGGTCTGGACATCTGCCCTGCTGTGGTGCTTGAATTTTCTCCTTTCTTAGGGATTGATAACCAAATTAACATTACTCTTGCTTCAGTGAAGGGCATGAAAATTTCCTGCCTCAGTGATAGGCTCAGATTTTTTGTGATTCTGAGTCGTGGGGGCCCAAGCCAGTGTCCCTTCTCTGACCACCTCTTCCTTCTGCCCAGGGGTGGTGAGGTAGCTCAGCGACCCACCCAGAGTACTGAGTNATATACATATATATATTTGTATATATATGTATATATAATATAAATATTATATGTGTGTGTATTTCTCTCTGTCCCCTCTCCCCCAACAATATCTAGCACAAACATATAGAAATATAGTAAATATTTGTTGATTGTGGACATTTCCTGGTTTCCCTTTGCTTCCTTCTGCTGACCCCTACTTTGACCATCAGGCAGAAGTAGGGTCTGGACATCTGCCCTGCTGTGGTGCTTGAATTTTCTCCTTTCTTAGGGATTGATAACCAAATTAACATTACTCTTGCTTCAGTGAAGGGCTTGAAAATTTCCTGCCTCAGTGATAGGCTCAGATTTTTTGTGATTCTGAGTCGTGGGGGCCCAAGCCAGTGTCCCTTCTCTGACCACCTCTTCCTTCTGCCCAGGGGTGGTGAGGTAGCTCAGCGACCCACCCAGAGTACTGAGTCTAGTGTCAAAAAGACCTGAGTTCAAATGTGGTTGCAAATACTACTAGCTGTGTTGTAATCATAGGATCGCCCCCCTTCCCCGTAGCCGACGTGCAATTCCACTGAGTTTTACATGTATCATTGATCAAGATCTATTTCCATATTATTGATAGTTGCACTGGGGTGGCTGCAGAAACTCACTTTAGATTCATAGACTTGCACTACTCTCCCATCCAGCTCTTTTGCTGGTAATCTCTGGAAGATAATGACAATAATAGTTTCAATGTAATTGAACTCTCCAGCTTAAAATTAAATTTAAATAGCCTCTGTGGTGTCTCAGTGACACCTTATTATGAGATTTCACAATTCTTGCAGCAGCCCCAGGAATATTTCCAGATCCCTCAATTAAGCATCCAGTCCACTATTTTTCTTTTAGTTTAGTTTCTGAATTTTCCATAAAAAAACTGTGGGCAAACTCATTAATCAGCAGCCTTGTGGGTTTTAAAGCAAATGGGGATGTATTGAAGTAGATCCTGTTCATTGTTCTCCTTGTCACCCTTAATTCTGCTGCAAAATGTTGCAGTATCCCAGGCCAAGAGTGTTCACAGCCCTAGGCAAAGCATTGCACCAAACAAGCCACATCGTTTTGGGGGGGATAGATGCCTGCAAACTGAGTCAGAGAATCTATGCACCCACAAAACGAACCTCCAGGGTCATCGTGTCCGACAGCTCTAGCCACTCATTGTCTGTATAACAAAAAAAAAAGACTGTCTGGAAAATGATTGTAGTTGTTCTTCTATTTCCAGATCTCTTGTAACTAAATCCTGTCAGTTTCTTTAGCTGATGAAGGTGATTTTTTAAAATAAATTAAGGCTGCTAAGGAAGAATTGACAAAAAAAATCCATTTGCTTGAGTTACAGAGATTCCTGATCTTAATCATAGGATCACTATCAAATAGTTCCTAAAGATGTTTTTATTTTTTCTCTCTCTAATTTATAGTGATGATTTTTTTCCAAATCCCAAACCAAGGTACATATTTAAGAAAAGATATATTGCTTTTACAAAGAAAGTATACTTCTTCCTTGAAATCTTCTTTCCCGGAAAATCTAGGAGATATCACCACTCTGCTTCTACTTTCTTTCTGCTTCCCTATGGTATTTCCACCACTGTATCATAGAATTGCTGGGGGTGTATCAAATTGCTTAGTGGAACAGAAGGAATACGGGACAAGATTTTGGGCACTCCTCTAATTAATATGACTACCTAGGATTGTGCATAGCACAGCTCATGCTGACCAATTGATTGATTATCAGAGGATCATAGTTTTAATCGATCAATAAACATTAGTTAAATGTCAGCTATACACTGGGCACTGTGATAAATGCTGGGGATACAAAGAGTCAAAAGAACTCAAGAAGCTCATAATCTAATGGGAGAGACAACCTGCAAAAAATAGACGAAAAAGTCTATAATACAGGACAAATAGGAAATAATTAACAGAAAGAAGGCCCTAGAATTAAGAGGAACTGGTTTTAGAGCTAGAAGGGATCTTCAGTTTTACGTAGTAAGTGCTAAATAAATGTCAATTTGAATTTATTTGAGTAGCATAAAAGATACCACTAAGGATTCATATTACTAAAAGGAAAGCAAGCAGGTCATGTTGTGAGAGACTAAAAGATGGGCATCCTGAGTTTTGCAGTGCAGATAACTCTTTGGGGATTGGTCATGGTCCTGTTTAGTAACACCTGGAGCCCATGGGCTTTCAACTACAGTGTATCTCTCCATTGCCCTTTGGGTCACTCACAGCTTTGACTGGTCAGTGATCACCCATGTAACATTGTCATGGGAACATTTATAAAAAAGAGAGGATATTAAGGACAGTGAGCAACCTGGGATCATTGGATATTTTGTACAATTTCTCAAACAGTTCATGTGCATTGTAAAGGATAAAGTTTGCCATGGAAATAATTAAAGCACCACTTTTGGTAAGCACCACTAAAATAGTCAAAGATGAGATCATAGAATAAATCCCATTCAGGAATTGCTGGGATTTATTAATCAGAAAACATTTATAAAGTTCTCACAATGTATCAGAAACTATGCTAAGCCCTGGTGATACAAAGAAAAAGTGAAAATAGTCTCTGCCCTGGTCTGCAGGGGCTTACCTTTTAATAAGGGAGGTAGCATGTGCATGGATAGGTATATATAAGGTTTTTGGAGATTAGAAGGAAAGGAGCCTTAAAGGGGATGGCTTTTGAGTCTGATTTCTGAGAGGCGGAGATGAGGAAGGAAAGCAATCTACCAGGCCCCTATATCTTCCTCTTCACCTCCCACCATTTTCTCTTGTTGCTACCATCTTCAAAACCAGATGAACAGAAGGCATACTTGGAAGGAGCTAAGCCACTGGGCTTTGAACTTCCTGGGATTTTGAGACCTTGCCATTCCCACCATTTTTTGTACTGCTGCCACTCACTTCTCTCCTCCCTCCTTTTTCTGAGAAAGTGGTATCACCATCATTCCCTTTGGAAAAGATGTCTTAATTTACACTAATACAGCAGGAATGGATGGCCAGATTCCTTTAACTGAGCCTTATGAGTGTCCTAATGTATTATTGCCCCAGCAACACTCTTTGTGGTCGCCATTTGTAAACGCTATTTTTCTCTACTCCCATTAGAATGTAAGCTTCTAGAGTGCCAAGAAGTCAGGAAGACTCATCTTCATAAGTTCAGGTCTGGCTTCAGATACTCACTAGCTTTATGACCCTGGGCAAGACATTTAATCCTATTGCCTCAGTTTCCTCATCCTTAAAATGAACCAGAGAAGGAAATGGCAAACCACTTCAGAGCCATTGTCAAGACAACCCTAAATGAAGTCATGAAGAGTAGGATGCAGGACATGACTGAAACAACTGAATGATAATGACGTCTGGGCTATAGATTGTATGGAGGGGAGAGAAAACTGGCTTGATCCACTCCAAATAAGTGCTTTCTAACTTTAATAGAAGGAGGGCACTCTAGACTCCTTGATAATTTTTTATTTAGGTTCTTTGTAGGGAGAGCAGTATTCCATGATCCGCCACTGCATTTTCATGAGTGACAAACTACAGAGGGCACAGTACAATAGCTTTTTTGAATATATCTTTTATGGATAGAATGACTCATAGCTCCCTTGTTTTATTGGGACAAATGCTCTGACATTCAGGCAACCCTCCCAAATGTTATGCTCAGCTTAGCAGGCAATTAAATGGCTGTTATGGGTCCCAAATTATGCTAGTTCCTAGAGATACAAAACCCCAAATGAAAATCCTTTGTCCTCATCTTGGGGGCCAGGGATGATAGGGAGGGACATAATTTGCTCACCCAGAAAAGTACATATGAAATTATTTAGAGGGAGACAGTACCAATGACTGTCACCATACTAAATTTATCCAAGTGGCATTCTCTTCTAGTTATTATATATATATACATATATATATATGTATGTTTGAATTATAAAATTTTAAGTATTTATACTTATGTCAAAGTTCTATTCCCAGTACTTAGTGCCTTGCTCTGAATATAATAGATACTTAATAAATATTTAATAAATTGAGTTGAGCAGCAGAAATGGATGGACAGACAGATTCCTCTAGCTAAATCTTATGAGACATGGACTCGAGGCCCCAGACATCCTGGCTGCTGCTGTCTGGATAGTTTCCAGCTTATTAGGGTCCTTCTTAAACATCTAGAACCAAGCAGTGCTCCATATAAGGTCCGGCTAGGACAGGCTACAGAAATATTATCACCTCGTGGTTGGAAGTAATACCTCTTTTAATGCAACCCAAGTTTGCAACAGTTTCCCCCCCTCTGTGGTTGCTGTCTCACACTGCTGACTTATATTGAGCTTGCAGTTCACTAAAATCCTCAGTCTTTTTCAGACAAACTATCTAATTATGACTTCTGGCTTCTGTGGGAGACAGATTGGGAGAAAAGAGGACTTGAGCTTCTTTGAATAGATTTATTGAATAGGTTCCAATTCATTCTGGTAAGACTTTTTCCCCCCTTCATTTACATTTTACTTTTATTGTGAAGTTAACAATTGTGAACAAATAACGGATATTTCATTATGCCAAAAAAAAAAAAAAAAGAATAGAAAATGGGATTGTATATGAAGCTGTCAACTTCTGCCTTTTATATTTATCATGGAAGTTACAAAACTGCTGTGCATACATTCTCTTTTCACCTTTTTTATTTTTTAAAAAAATTCCTGAATTAATGTAAAAATAATATTTTAGTATTCTTTTTAAAAAATTTGAATTCCAAATTTTCTTACTCCCTCCTTGAAAAGGTAAGCAATTTGATATAGATTATATTTGTACAGTCATGCAAAGTATGTTTCCATATTAGCTACGTTACAAAAGAAAATGTAAACCCCTCTCCCCAATAGAAATAAAGTAAAAAATATTCTTTAATCTTTATTCAGACTACTCAGTTCTTTCTCTGGAGGTGGATAGCATTTTTAATCATGAGTTCTTTGGAATTGTATTGGATCATTGTTCTGCTGAGAATAGCTAAGTTTTCACATTTATTCATCTTATGGTATTTTTGTTACTATGTACAGCATTCTTCTGGCTCTGCTTACTTCATTTTGCATCAGTTTGTATGTCTTTTTTTCTGAAACCATCCTGTTCATAATTTCTTATAGCACAATAGTATTCCATCACAATCATATACCACAAAGTATTCTGCCATTCACCAGTTGATGGGCATCCCCTGAATTTCCAATTATTTACCTCTGGTATGACTTTTTAAAAAATTATTCCCCTCCAATCACATGTAAAAACAATTTCCAACATTTTTCAAAGGATATTAAGTCTTGAATTCTCTCCCACCTTCTTTCCCTCCCAAATACCCTACCCCCCTTAAGATGGAAAGCAATCTCCTAAAGATTTTACAAGAGCAATCATGTAAAACATTTTCCCATATTCATCGTTTTGTGGAAGGAAACTCAAATAGAAAAATAAATTAAGAAAGTGAAAAAAATTTCCTTTGTTCTGGATTCAAACTCATTTATTTTCCTCTGGAAGTAGATGGCATTTAAAAAATCATCTTTTTATTATCTTATCAATATTTGATATCATTAATATTTAATTAATATTAATAATCTTATTAATCATTTAATAAATAAACTTTGGGATAATTTTGAATCAGCTGAGAATAGCTGTTAATTCAAACTTGTTTACCGTAAAGTATTCTTGTCATTATGTAGTGTTCTCTTGGTTCTTCTTATTTCACTACACTTCAGTTTGTGTAAGTCTTTACAGTTTTTTTCTGAGCTCCTCCTACTTGTCCTTTCTTACAGCACAATAATATTGCATTATAATCATATACTATAATTTACTCAGCTATTCCCCAATTAATGGGTATCTTCTCACTTTCCAAATCTTTACTGCCTTAAAAAGAACTGCTTTAAATATTTTTGTACATATAGGACCTTTTTTTATCTCTTTGGGCTACAAAACTAATACTGGTATTGCTGGGTCAAAAGGTATGTACTATTTTATAGCCCTTTGGGCACAGGTTCAAACTGCTCTCCTGAGTGGTTGAATCAGTTTACAACTTCCCCAACAAGGCATTCCTGTCCCAGCTTTTCCGTTTTTCTTTTCTATCATAATAGCCAATCTGATAGGTGTGGGGTGGCACTTCAGAGTTGTTTTAATTTGCATTTCTCTAAACAATAGTGATTTAGAGCATTTTTTGCATGACTATGCTTTAATTATTTTGTCTGAGAGCTGCCTATTCATATCCTTTGACTACTTATCAATTGGGGAATGACTCATATTCTTATATATTCAACTCATTTCTCTATGTATTTGAGAAATAAGGCCTTTATTACAGACTTTTAAAAAATATGCACCATTATAATCACTGTATTACTTTCCATCCTATTCAGCCCTTTTTAGATTCTGATCTCAGCCTTCCCCAATTTGGCCTATTTTCTATCAGCTCTACCTCCCCTTCTCATTCCCTTGCCCTCCTACTTTCCTGTAGGGTAACACAGCTCTCTGAATCTTATTGATTGAGCCAATTCTGATGGGAGTAAGATTGACAGTCTCCTTCCCCCCCCCTTCCATCTTCCCTTCCATTGTAAAAGCTCTTTCATATGTGATAGTTTACCCCGTTCTATTTTTCCATTCCTCCAGCTCCCAGTGCTTTCCTCTTTCTCATGCCTTAATTTAATTTAATTTTTTAATATCCCATCATATTCAACTCACACTCTTGCCCTCTGTCTCCTAATTGCCCTAATAATGACAAAGTTTTTTGGTGTTACAAAAATCATACACAATTTTACCTTCTTGAATGCCTTTTGTTTTTTCACCCCTGTTTGCCTTTTTATGATTCTCTTGAGTCTTGTATTTGAGAGTCAAATTTTTTTATTCAGCTCTGGTCTTTTCATCAGGAATAGTTAAAAGTGCTCTATTTCATTGAATACCATTTTTCCCCCCTGCAGAATTATTCTCAGTTTTGCTGGGTAAATGATTCTTGGTTGAAATCCTAGTTCCTTTGTCCTTTGCACTATCATATCTTTGACAAAGAATCTGCTAAGTCTTGTATTATCCTGACTGTGGCTTCATGATATTTGTATTGTTTCTTTTTTGGCTGCTTGCAATATTTTGTCCTTGAAATGGGAGTTTGGGAATTTGGCTATAATATTCCTGAGTTATCCTTTTGGGATCTCTTTTAGGAGGTGATCAATGGATTCTTTCAATTTCTATTTTGTTTTCTAGTTCTAGAATATTAGGGCAATTTTCCTTGATGATTTCTTAAAAGGTGATGTCTAAACTCTTTTTTTAAATCATGACTTTCAGAGAGTCCAATAATTTTAAATGATATCCCCCTGGATTCCTTTTTCAAGTCAGTTGTTTTTCCCATGAACTAGTTTCCATTATCTCTTTTTTAAAAATTAAAAAAAATTTTTTTTGACTTTGTCATTGTTTTTGATGTCCCATGGAGTCATTAGTTTCCATTTGCCCAATTCTGATTTTTAGGATACAATTTTCTTGAGTGAACTTTTGTGCCTCCTTTTCCATTTGGCCAGTTCTACTTTGTAATGTTGTTATTGAAAATGATGAGGGCCGAGATTAGAAGGGAGAATAGTATTTTAATAAAAGCCATGCTGATAGAGATAAAAATCATTAGACCACACGCCTGTAAGTATTCAAACTGCCGCCTCAGCCATTTTACCTTTAGTACCTTCGCGCGCCCAGGTAGCTAAAGAGGAAGTTCAAAGTCACTTCCCCCTATTTAAAACAGTCCCTCACCTTGAATACGTAATCCAAAACAGGAAACCCGTTGGGGATCACGGGAAATGTAGTTCCAAGTATCCCAAGTGATTTTAAATAACACATTATCCCCCTGAGATCCATTGAAAAAGACTGGCCTTTTTCAGTGGATCTTAAACCAAAAGAAAAGAGGACAAAAGCTAGCCGAGTTGACAAAAAGCCAATTTGGGGCAGTCCCCCACTGGCATAAGAGTGTCCATTCAAAATAAATGTATTCAATTCGTTCAACCCCCATAGTTCAAATCAACTGCGCCCCAAAGTTCAAATTTTGATCTTCATGATCCAGTGAAGGCTTTTCAGGCATCTTTTGGACCTCCACCAAACAGGTTCAGTCATCTGGATTCTGGGGAGATGGTACAATCCTTATCCTGAAATTACTCTCAAAGAATTTAAACTTTACATTATAGATTACAAAACATACATTTTCTTCTGAGAATTATACATTACCCCCCTGAGATTACTCCTAAAGGAGCAAAAATGAACTTGCATTATAGATAATAATTCAGACATTATGATTATAAAAACTTAACACACACCCCCCTGAGGAAAATTTTAAATGACACATTACTGCCCTGAAAAGGTCAGCCAAAGATGCATGGCTGAGTGAGTCATGGGGGTGCATGAAATCAATTGGCAAAAGAAATAATAAAAAAAAATAAAAAGAATAACATTCAAAAAAAGGACAAAAAATTAACTTGTGAATGAAATGTAAAATGTGCAAAAAAATGTAAGGAAAATAAACTTAGGACTTTGAATCAAGGCCTAATTAAAGTGATTTAAGCAGTTTGCAATTACCCATTCAGGGCCAGGACTACAGAAAAAATTGCCATTTTCTCTCTATATATAGAGGAATAAGGGAAATGCCTTTCCTTGATCTGATTTTTCCCTACACCTTCTCAGGGAAATGAGCCATAAAATGATAGCTAATCTTAGGTGCTTCACTAGGAATTTAAGTTGAAGGGGACTGAGCCTCTAAGCGTTAGAAAAGCTGACTCCAAAACTCAAACCCCAGTTTCAAGCCCTTCAAGTATTGGCAAATAACTCAGCAATTCATGATGTGATGATTTTTTTTCTTGAATGAAGGCAACCCTTCATTTAGGTTCAGAAACTATTCTGGTCTATAAGGAATATTCCTGGCTAGACTAGTCCTTTTTTAGCACAGGTCTTGGGTCTGTATTGTATTGAAATAAGACAGCTTTGGGAGCAGGGAAGAGCTGAGGAGGGCATAGAGTAAGCATTCATTTATCTTACTTTATTCTTTTCAAAATAGAAATTCTTGTAATGAATGGGAAGAAAATTGGGCTTTATTCCTAGCCTCCACCATTTAAGGAGTAGGGATGAGGGAAGCCTTTCCTCTCTGGGACAGATATATTTCTTCCTTGAAGTCTACTGTCCCCAAGCCTCATCTTTGAGTCCTCTGAAAGTATGGGATAAAACCGCCCCCATCTGCCTCTTTGGACAATGCTGGGCTATCCTCAATAGCATTTACGACAGGAGGAATTTCAGCTAGTTTGAATGTACCTTTTGTTGAAGTGGATAACTGAGGAGAAGTATAAATATTCCTGCCAAATGAGGTGTTGCAGAGTGGAAACAGACCCAGATTTGGAATTAGCAAACTTTGGTAAGGGACCTAGTTCTGCCACTTACTAACAAATTAGTAACCCTCTCTGGACCTCAGATTCTTCATCTGTAAAAGGAAGATACAGATAATCTATGAGATCATCTTGGATTCCTCTCATCCTTACCATTTAATCATTCCGGAGAAGAAAAATGATTTCTGCAAAATGCTATTTTTGAAACTATATTAATGAAAGCACAAATGATAGTTCTATTTTGCTTTGGTCTAATAGAATGAATTTCCACATGTGAATTTCTCTTTCCCAAGTAATATCACAAACATCATGATCTCAATATTTCCAAATGGGACTTTGTCCATTTAAGTGATTTCCCATATTTCATGTTCACATGAGACCCCTTAAAATATTATAGTGGTGACACTGACCCAGCTAGGATAAAGGCAGCATCAGTCTTTTCATTTATAAAGCATATTTCTGGTACTTACAACTAGACTATAAAACATTTGGAGAGTCTGAAACATTGCTTATGAGGTCCTCTACCAGGCATGTTCTAATATGAAGACAATTCACATACAGTAGTTCTGTCTCAATTTAAAGAATATACATATTTTTAAAAGTTTTTTTTTCCTTTTAAGGAAAAAAAGTGAGAAGGTAATTATTGGTTTTGGGATAATTTTAAGCATACTAAATGGAATTCCATATAAAAATATGACAAAAAATTCCTCATTTCAAACCAAGCAGAAAAAAAAACAGAATGTGAAATGAAACACGGGATAAGGGTATTATGGGAGATGAGCACCATCAAGGCAGGGTTTGGTTTTCATAGCCCATACTGAAAACTAGGGGAATCTCTTCACAATGAGATCGACTATTCTTATAGCACAGTCTGAGCCTTAGGCTTCACTGGCACTAAATTATTTATTGTCCTCTATTGTTCTAGAACATCCAGTTAAGAACTAGTTTACAAATCCTCTTTACAGTCAATTTGTATTGTAGCTGTACTTTTCATATGAGGGAAAATGAAATTCACTTAAAGGGATTTAATTCCTGATTATTCAGGGATGGATTAGACAGCTTTTTCTTTCCCCAATGACCTTTCCACTAGTTATTTGCAGCTTTTATCCTTGGCCTTTCCACCAAAAGCGGATGGGAGATGGGGGGGAAGGGAAAAGACAAAAGCATGAAACTCAAATGAACCTGTTTTAAGTGTTGATTCTGAATCATACATCTGTCATGCTGAATTGTTTTGATATTCGTGGAATAGAAGCAATGATAAGAATAAGTAATGATTTATAGAAGAAAATCAATTAATTGCCTATGATATTTCTGCTGGAAAACTGTTTTAAGAAATTTGCAAAAACATTTAGTTTTTGCACTTCTATCTCAACTGGATCTTTAAATGTTCATTTTCATACCACAAAGAGTTTCATTTGAATTTACTATTGCATGTGAAGCATTTGAGATAACGTGGTGCAGACCTTTTCTGGTCCATCCAAGGAATAGAAAGGAGACTGTGGGTAGGATCAAGTTATATTCAGTAATCTGATTTTGAATGATTTTCAAAGTATTGTTTTTGTTGAACTGCACTAACAATGTGTGGATGCTTCCCCTGCTCCTTCCCCTTGTCTTATCATCATAACCTTACCGATATCATGAATGGAGTCACACAAAGGAAAACCTACTCTGGAAGGGACAATAATGTATCTGGTTGCCCAGAGGGTGACAGGCAAAGAGGATCTTATGGAGTAATTTTTCACATGATCGGTATGGAAAGATTGTGGGTCCCTTCTAAGAGTATGGCAGAATTTTGCTGGTGGTAGACCCTGGCTCTCAGTCTATCTCTCTTTCTATTCTTCTAGACTTCCTTCCTTCAAAACCATTGCCACTGTAGGGTGACAACTTACAGTCATTCTACTATTTTCTTTTTTTGAGATTATATTTCCAGTGTATGGTGGGAGGGAAAAAATAGCAATGTTGGTGTTAAACCTGTCAGATGAGAAGTTTTCAGTGTGTGTCTATGGGGTGGGGGTAGAAAGAATTCTGGCTTTGTATTAAAGTGGTCCAAGTTCAAATTCTAGCTCTCTGGCTGGTCAGAGTTTTCTTTTCCTTAAAGTGAGGGGATTAGACTAACTGATGATCTGTACAATCCTTTATATCTCTAATTCTATGATCCTTCTCTATCCAAGACCACTTGCAGGCAGATTGGAGCTCTTTTAGAAACAATGGACTCTAAGCAATTATCTGAGTGTTAGGAGACTTATAGAAAAGAGTCTTGGATTTTTCACCACGTAGTTTTGTGACTTTAGACAAATCACCTCTCTTCTGTGGATCTAATTTTCCTTCTCTATCAAATGAAATGATTGGACCAGGCAAACTCAAAGGCCTCTTTCTAACTCTAAAACTTGAGGTGTTTTCAATTCTTTGTTCTGGGGGAGAATTTCACTTAGGCCAGCAGTTTAAATATTCTAAGTTGTCATTCAGGTTAAAAAAACTTTCTGGATAATCTAATTTCAATTTAAGTGCTTCATAAATACTGTGTTAGTGTACAGACTGGCATTGGCTAGAAATCAGGAAGACTTGAGCTCAAGGGCTTTCTTGGACACATAATGGCTTTGCCACAACCTTAGGTAAGTCAAATAAACTCAATGCCCCAGTCAACCCTAAGAATCTAAACTGCCAGATGTTTAATGATGAGGGAGAAGAGGACTTTCTTCACCAACTCTTGACCCCAAGGAAATCCCTGATCCCTGACCATGTGCAGAAAACTTTAGATGCCAGGGATATAAAGAAAAAGATTGCAACAGTCCCTTCCCTCAAGGAGCTTATGTTCTGTTGGATAAGGGAATTAATAACAAAATGCTGAGCACTTTTAGTGTTTAGAGAACACAGGGATGCTGTGTTTCCTGTAGAGAGGAAAATAGGATGGAGAAAGCAGAAAAAGCAAAAGATTTTCCCCATCCCTCCTCCTTGCCTCTCTCAGCATCATTTCTGCTCTAGCATAGATCAGTTTCTTAATGTATATTATTGTTAAATGAAATGGAATTGAATCAAATCATTACAGCTCCTAAAGAGTCCTGAAACCTCTATCGTCCAGGTAGTCATCAGGGCAAGTTGCCTCCGTCAGTGAAATTGCTAGGGATGGGAGAAACCTCTGACAACCTGAAAGGGACCAACTGTTTTCTTTGTACATGTCTATACTGGTGAAATAATACTTTGGATCTGAGTGGATCACTGGCTCCATCTCACCGACCTGGCTGCCTTCCGCTGAGACTGTCCACTGGATTACCCTGTATCAGATTGTAAACATTTTCAGGGCAGGCTTTTCCTTTGGCTCACCGGCCTCTAGCACAGTGCAATGTCAGTAGCAATATCTAGATTCCGAGGATCTGGGCAATCCACTTTCATGTCGGAGAATGACTGCCTATGTTGATTTGAGGCAATTTGCTTTATCTTGCTAGACCTCAGTTTCCTAATCTGTAAAAATGAAGGGATTGTACTAGATGGCTCTCTGAAGTACTTTCAGTTCTATGATCTATGATCCTTTGCCTAGGAAACTTATGACTTGATTCCCCCCCACTGCTAGTGCTCACCTTCCCAAGATACCTTGAATTTGCACTTTGTTTTTATTAGTGATATATTTATGCTGCATCTGTTTATTTTTGTCTCTCTCAATAGAATGTAAGTTTATTGAGACTGGTCTGGCACATAATAGAAACTTATTAGTAAATAAATAAACATATGAATAAAAGTAATAAAGATAAAAGATAAAAATAAATAAATAAATTCTAATTAAGAGGCCTCTATGTAGCTCAGTGGATGGAGAGCAAAGCTTGGAGATTGTAGGTCCTGGGTTCATTGGGGGTAATTGCCTGTCCCTTACCACTCTTCTGCCTTGAAACCAATACTGAGTACTGATTCTGAGACAAAAGACTAAATAAATAAATAAATAAATAAATACTTACTTGTTGATTGACTGCCCCTATGACCAGTTAGGTAGGTAGGTAAGGTCATGGCCTCATGCTATCTTCAGCAAAAAGAATTATCAGACAGGGATGTAGTATGACATTCCAAAATAAAAGCTGAGCCTATGTTAACAGTAAAGAATTGACAAGAATCTTACCCCTCTCAAATTAAGAGAATATTTAATTTTTTAAAATCGTGTTTGACAGTGTCCTTTTCTTGGCACCATTAGTTATACTGAAAATTTCCAGAACCCTTCCTTCTCTAACACTCTTTCTCAGAATGAATTTCTAGGGTCAAGGTCATTAAAAAGAAAACATTATTAAGCTCTTTGAAATTCCACTGGGCTTTAATAATTTAAGAATCTCTTGGGATATTAAATGTAAATTTTGTGAAAACATTCAAATAAATTAAAAATCTTACAATGTTTGAATCTTCCCTGCTCTCCCTTCTTCCTCCCTGCCTCTTTGAAAATACTGGTCGAATGAGAGGCTGTGGGTAATAAAGAAATATCTCAATTTTCAGAGTCCTTGGAGAGAGAAGATCTTTGTGGTAAATGTTGCCCCAAAATATCCTGACCCGAGAGGGAAAAGTTCTGAGAACTGAGATTTATACCATTGATATTCTTTGGGAAATTCTACCTTTTCTTTCATCTTAATGGCACAACTGGAAACTCTCTCCTGTTTCAGAAATGAGGCCAGAGAGTTTGTGGTAAGGATGGCCCCACAGAAGATCATCACTCTGGGGGCGTCTCCATCTGCTAACAGGACATCTCTTCCCCTGGGTACCACGGATGTCGTTTAAATGCCAGATCCCCTTTCACAATGGGAAATGGGAAATGTCTGAAGTTCAAAAGTACTTGCTACCCTCAAATATTGTGAGAAATCTTCTTCCATTGATCTATTGTTGTTCTTGTTGGCTCAAAATATCATGAAGAATGACACTGTGTCACAGAGCCCTCAAGTGTTTACTTTTTCATGACAAATATTATAAATTCTCTTCATGTAGTGAATAAACATTGTTTATGCAGCTGTGATTTCTTAAATGAATCTTAGCATTCTGCTTAGTTAGATCTTTGTTTTAAAGACACGGGTATAGGTATATACTTCTTCTCATCCCCATTCTCTTTTAATGTGGATTTTTCATATAAGATCACTCAATTAAATATACTTATTTTGTACAAGATCCACAAAATTAATTTTTTTTCTTGGTTAAGTGTTTCCATCTTGTGTTACATGTTCTGTTCCTTAAAGAGCCCACTTTCTTGTCTGAGAAGCCTTGAAGCCATGAGAAGTCTTAAATATAAGGTATATATTCATTGGCTCAATGAAGATTTTGAATAAACTTTGGGGAGATTTAGGAGTGTTGGACAGCTGAGGTTCTGAATTCATGAGACATAGTGGAGAATTACCTTGTTGTATTGAGTAACTATGTCAAGTGGAAAGCTATTTCTGGAGTGAAAATTGTATAATTATTTAGGTCATGGTTCTATTTGTAGTATTATTTCCAATTTCCTGCACAACTCCCTTTAGCCTAAGACCAAGCATTTACTATTGAATGAATGAATGAGTAAATAAATAAAATAATCTTAGTCAAGAAGGAAATTCTTTTGTAGTTAATTAGATGATAACTTATTTCTTTGTTTTTACATTTTTTAAGGTATTCTGTACTCAAATCACTGAAACTGACACCACATGACTGAATGGAGAGAACACCATATTAGTTCAGAAGACTTGAATTATGAATCAGGAGACTTGGATTTTAATCTTTCCTTAGAGGCTATTGATCAGTCCTGGGAAAACTATCTATACTCTTTGAGCCTCATCTTCTTTATCTGTGAAATGATGGAGTCTGTGGTTTTTAAGGTCCCTTTAGGGCTAAAAATTTGTGTTGTTTCTCATGGGGCCTCCTTTTAAATAAGTTTTTTCTTAGATATGTAGGCATATTCAGGTATTTTGGGATCCCCTTTACTTCTGGAATTGTTTGAAAAAATTCTGAATGGGGTATGCTTTGTGTGATTCCTTAATGTCACCAAAAGACAGATTGTGCATCAGTTTTTTTAATTTTCAAAATGAGGAGTATGAACTAGGAAGTACAGTTCAAAGGATATAGAGAGGAAGGGATTCACTCTGAAGTTTCTTATGTCTTTAAACTAGCTTTCTTCAAAAATTTAAATCACTTTTCACTATAGTGACATTTTCATAGCTATCTCCACTCATTTTTCTTCCTTTATCTTCCAAAACAAAGAAGAAAGTTCTAGCAACTTTTCTGAAAATTTTTATATGTAAATCTTTCCATAATTTCCCAGGCAAAAGTCTGATTTTGTATTCCAGAAAGAGGTTTTAAATTCTAATCCCCAAATAAAACTTTACCAAGAGGTCCTCCTAAAAAACAAATAAAAAAGTCCTCCTTTATGGAACTCCAAGAATTTCAAAGCCCTATGAATTGATCATGAGAATATTTCATAAGAATATTTCACATAACTAGACAAAAATGACATCAAAGCAACACTAATGTTCTTAAGATTATTTACTGGCCCTCAGACATCGGCCATGAAATGTTTTACACCTATGATCTCCCAATTTCAACCAAGAAGCAGAGGGAAGTGTCATCTTTTTGGGGGGTGGAGAGAGGTCATCAAAGGCGATCATTATAATTTCATAGTTTGTATTCAGCTTTAATTTAATTTTTACATTATAGTAGTAATTGGGCCTATTATTTTTCTAGTTTTTAACATTTTACTTTGCATTAGTATATAAAAATCTCCCTATACTTCTCTATATTTATCATTTCTTAGTGCTTATCACATAACCAGACAGTAGGTGCTTAAACCATATTGATTTATTAATTTTTATATGTATGAGATGATTGCATATAAGACATTGATAAAATGCCAGGGTGATGAAGATTTCATTCAGCATGGTACATTGGAATGATCACTGTCTTTGGTGTGAGAGAGGCTGGGTTCAAATCTTGCCTCTATTCATCATTGATGTGACTTTGGGCAAGTTACTTAACTTCTCTGGGACTCAGTGTATTCACCTTCCATCTTCTCTTCCCTTCCCCTCCCTGTCTGCCCTTTTCCCCTATTATGTACTCCTTGTCTTAAAAAGGCATTAAAGGATCTTTTAAAGATGCTAGTTTAAAAATAAAAAAATAATCAATTTTTTTGAGGCACTGGTTCTCTTTTCCCATCATGTCATCTACTAGGAAAAACCATTTCCCAACATTTTCCCCTCATTTGACCTTCACAAACATCATATAAAAGAATACATTCTCATGAATCTATGAATTTTTCTCAACAGTACACTCTGAGAAATCACTAATTAACCCAGGGGAGAAACTAGCATCCAGCTGTCCAGATTTTAATGGAATCTCATTAACTTTGCCTGGGGAGACTTGAGTTGTAGTCCATTAGTTCTCATCATTATATTAAAATAACGTCTTGAGAACCAGGCAGTGGGCAACATTTATTGAAGTTCTGTTTTGTGAAGAGCACTGTGATCATGGCTATACAAAACCAAAAAGTATCATTCCTCACCTAAAGTAGCTTACAATCTTCTTACAGAAAGGTGAAAAACTTCTTCCCTTGTTGAACTCTGAACACAAGTTTCAGTCTTTTAGTTTTTGGTGTCTTTTACTTAAGAAACACACCCTCTAAACCAGGACATAGAAATCAAATATATACACCAATGAACAATCACAAAAACAAAATGATGCATTTAATAATTCCTTACCATATCCTGGGCAACTGTGCTAGGCATTGAGATGACCAAAAAAATGGCAAATATCTTCCCTGACCTCAAGAAGCTACATCTACTGGAGGAGACAACATACCAACAACCACATACAAACAAGAAAATAGAGGATAAACTGGCAATCTCAGGGGGAAGACATTAACATTGAGATACCAGAGAGTTGAGAATGAATATATAGAATCTCACCAGGAGTACTAAAGATCGTAATGAAGAGACATTGTCAAAGAAGAGGAAAAACACATGATAGGCTTTTAAGAAAGCTAAGTTAGAGCCAAAGGAATGTCAAAGTATGAACAGAATAGAAACAGCTGGTTAAAATGGAGAAGATGAGAACAATGGATGACAGAATGAAAGCAGAGCACTTTTTTTTCTATGTGAGCAAAAATTCTTAACAGGGAATGAGGTAAGTCAGGAAATGGTCATAGAGATCCTCTATGACTCCAGTGAGGTCATCAAAGAATCACAAAATCACAGCATTTCCACAAAATGCTCAACAGCCTTCTAACTCATATCTAAGAAAGAGTCCCAACTTGACGACTTTCACTGAGTGGACAATCACCCTTTTGATGGTGTTCTCTGCTTCCTGAAGTAGTTTATTCTATTTTTGGATAGCTCCAATAATTGTTTTTGAAAAATTCCCCTAACATCAAGCTAAATTTGCCTCTTTGAAATTTCCTCTCATAACTTTTACTCTTACTCTCTGGAACCAAACAAATTTCCCATTCTTCTTCCATGTTAACAACCTTTTAGATACATGAAGGTACCTTTCATGTTCTTTCTGAGTTCTTACAACCAGTCTGCATATGGCACACACATATGATATGGCTATTTACTCCTATTTGACTTTTACTGAGTGCACTCAATGCTCTTCTAAAAATGTGGTTCTAGAACTGAAAGCAATATGCTAGAGATGGTTTGACAAAGGGTCAGAGAACAGAAAGACAATCACTTCCTTATTCCTGGGAGCTATGCTTTTCTTAATGCAGGCCAAGATTAAAAGAACTTTTTAAACTGCTAACTCTCACTCTTGCAGCCCACTAAAATTCCCAGGTTTTTCCAGTTGTGTATCTCTTATATCTTGACTTATGAAATAAATTGTTTAAATTTAAGACTTTAACTTCATTCTTATTCAATTTTATCTTGTCAATTTCATGCATTTATTTATCTATTTATCTATTTTTATTTATTTATTTATTTATTTTTGTAAATTTTAGTTTGTAGAAAATTTTTTTCTATGGTTACATGATTCATGTTCTTACTCTCCCCTCCACTCTCCCAAGCCCTCAGTGTGTCTCTTATATCTTGACTTATGAAATAAATTGTTTAGTGTGTCTCTTATATCTTGACTTATGAAATAAATTGTTTAAATTTAAGACTTTAACTTCATTCTTATTCAATTTTATCTTGTCAATTTCATGCATTTATTTATTTATTTATTTATTTATTTTTGTAAATTTTAGTTTGTAGAAAATTTTTTTCTATGGTTACATGATTCATGTTCTTACTCTTCCCTCCACTCCCCCAAGCCCTTTTCCCACAGCTGGCGCATTTCCACTACTTTTTTCATATGTCATCGATTAAGACCTATTTCCATATTATTGATAATTGTACTAGGGTGGTCGTTTTGAGTCTACATCCTCAATCATGTCCGCATCAACCCATGTGTTCAAGCAGTTGTTTTTCTTCTGTGTTTCCATTTCTATAGTTCTTCCTCTGAATGTGAATAGCGTTCTTTTCCATAAATCCCTCAGAATTGTCCTGGGTCATTGCATTGTTGCTAGTACAGAAGTCCATTACATTAGATTGTGCCACAGTGTTGTCAGTCTCTGTGTACAATGTTCTCCTGGCTCTGCTCCTTTCACTCTGCATCAATTCCTGGAGTTCATTCCAGTTCACATGGAATTCCTCCAGTTTATTATTCCTTTGAGCACAATAGTATTCCATCACCAACAGTTTCCACAATTTGTTCAGCCATTCCCCAATTGAAGGGCATCCCCTCATTTTCAAATTTTTTGTCACCACAAAGAGTGAGGCTATAAATATTTTTGTACATGTCTTTTCCCCTTTGATCTCTTTGGGGTACAAACCCATCAATGGTATGGCTGGATCAAAGAGAAGGCATTCTTTTAGAGTTCTTTGGCCATAGTTCCAAATTGCCATCCAGAATGGTTGGATCAGTTTACAACTCTACCAGCAATGCATTAATGTCCCAATTTTGCCACATCCCCTTCAACATTCATTACTTTCCTTTGCTGTCATTTTAGCCAATCTGCTAGGTGTGAGGTGGTACTTCAGAGTTGTTTAGAACTATTGAAATTATTGAAATGACATTTTCATGAAAAACATTTTGTCTTTTGTCTTCTCCAAACTTTTGTGCATCATTATTTTTCCAATATCATACTTAGCCTTTATGGTACTTTGCTTGGGGGATATATATGTGTGTGTGTGTGTGTGTGTGTGTGTGTGTGTGTGTGTGTGTGTGTGTGTGTAGTTTTCTCTCTATCCTTTCCTTCAAAGTTTAAATTTCTTTAGATAATATTTGCAAGGTTCCAGACAAATGTTTCTTTACTAGCTTTTGTTAGGTACACTTCATCTTTGGTTAGGAACATACCATTTCCATATTTCAAAGTGTGGTCCAGAAATTCAAAGTGCATTCTTAGTAAATCTGTTTTCTTAAGCAATTGTTCATAACTTAACTAAGTGATCCAGCACAGGTGGTAATTGTTGAAAAATGGAAAATGGGAAGGATGTCATAGGACTGTAGATGGATAATTATGTCAGTTTCCTCCCTACCCCCCAAAAAGAGGTAGAATCTTCAAACTATAGAATTATGAATTTGACTTTGAATCCTGGTGAAATTCTAAAAAAATTATTAAAAGGATACTTTCTTGGTATTTAGAAAAGAAAATGGTGATCCCTAATAGTATGATTTCATAAAGGACAGGTTATACAAAAATAGTTCCATTCTTTTTTGGAATTGTTACTAGACTAGATGGGTAAATTAAAGGAATGCTATAGATATAGTAATAATAATAGTATAAACTAATTTTGATCTCACTTGATAAAATCTCTCACATTATTCTTGTTATAGAGTGTGGGTTAAATGATTAAATAGTTATATTTAGTTAAAATGGCAGAGTTGAATTATTGAAGCCAAAGAGTAGTCATTATCAATTTAAAATCAAAATGTAATGAAGTATCTAGTGAAAGGCCTCAGAGATCTCTCCTTGGCTCTATGCTATTTAACATTTTAATCTTTGACTTGGATAAAGATATAAATAACATACTTGTCAGACTGAATCTAGTACAATGGAATTTAATATGGGTAAATCCTATTTTTATAAGTGTATTCAAATAATCAATTTCAAAAATACAAGATGGTAGATTTGTGGTTAAACAATAATTTCTGTGAACAAGATCTAGTGGATTTAATGCATTGTAATAATGAATTTACAAAATAATAGATTTTAAAAAGATAAACCATCTTAGGCAGGATTAAGAGAAACATGGTGTCTCAAACAAGAAAGGTAGTGTAGCTGTTGTGTTTTGTTCTAGTTAGGCTGCTTTTGTAAAACTGAGTTTAATTGTTGGTACTACATTTAGGAGAATATGGCCCTACTAAAGTTTATAAAGGAGAGTTGAGCAGGACAGGGAAGGACTAGGGATATGATCATATGATAATCAACTGATAAAATTGGGGCTATTTTCATCGTGGAGATCTGAAGACCTAAGGGGGAACTCTGTGGCAAGTCTTCGAATGTCGGAAGGGAGATATAATATAAGAGAATTTAGATTTGCTCTGCTTGGCCCCTTTGAGCATAGGCAGCTTGGTTGCTTGATTGATAGAGGCTTGGCCTTGGGATTAGGAAGACTTATCTTCCTGAGTTCAAATCTGACCTGACAACATGTACCATTTATGTGATCACCTGGGCAAGTTTGCCTCAGTTTTCTCATTTCTAAAATGAACCAGAGCAAGAAATGGCAAAAGTATGTTTGCCAAAAGAACCCCAAATGGGTTCACAAAGAGTCGGACACAAATGAAAAATGACTGAACAGGAATAATGGGTAGAAATTGCAAAGTAGGAAAATTTCATTTCATATAAAGAAAATTTTCTTGTAATTGGAGGTGCAATTGGAGATATCCCATATTGGAATCATCTACTTCTAGTAACAGTGGACTTCCCTTGTCAAGCAAAAGACTGGAGGACCTACTTGTAATGGGTATTGAAGAAGAAATTTCTCTACAATACAGGATGGACCAGTTTCCCTCTGAGATCCCTTCCAACTCATAGAGCCTATGATTCTGTGAGTATTTTAGGACAACCCAAAGCCACAGACCCATAAATAAACAATTAAACAAAGATTGCAGCAAATATGAATTGAGACCTGCTTCCTGCAATTTTGTGGCATCTATGGTAAACTTAAGTGCTTCTGCTCTTGTTTAAAGTATACTCCAGCATCCAACATGCTAAGGGGAGAGCCTGTACCAAATTAAGTCCATAGACATTATGAGTATGAGCCTGGCTAAATGCTCAGCTTTTCAAAGTTTAAAGTTTCACCTACCAGTGGAGTAGAGAAACATCTGTTGGTGAAGTTTACTCAGACATTTCAGACTTTTTTCAGTGTATGAATGATAACCATTTGTAACTTATTTTCACATTCATACTATCATCTATCTATCTATCTATCTATCTATCTATCTATCTATCTATCTATCTATCTATCTTCTATCTATCTATCTATCTATCTATCTATCTATCTATCTATCTATCTATCT
>NC_058132.1:122038577-122053231 GCF_016433145.1 Gracilinanus agilis | reverse complement strand
ATCTGTCTGTCACCTTTCTCTCTCATCTACCTACCTACATCTATCTATCTATCTATCTATCTATCTATCTATCTATCTATCTATCTATCTATCTTTCATCTGCCTACAAATGCTGAGCTGGGTTAGATTAATTAAAATGCATTAATAAATTCAGTGCTAATGGAAGGTGAAGTAGTCCTTATTAATGATACTCGGACTAGAAGACTCTGAATGATAGACTTTTCAAATGTCTGCAGAACATTCAACTTTGAATTCTTCAAACAAATGCTGGTGTTACTACAACTAATGATAATAATTTAGTGCAAAATTAGTATCCATATGTAAAAGAAGGGGAAAATGAGAGAATCAAGGAGTTAACGGAATTGGCCATGCTCAAATAATTAGAATCAAACTTGGTTCATAAATTTAGATCCTCTTACTACTAACTAGTGTAGCATTATTTACAATATATTGAGCTGCCTGTCTTAATATCAAGATGATGACAACTTTGTAGGTTGACTTATGGTAGCTCAAGGCATCAGTTTGAGGTTTCAGACAATCTGTTTGAGAGCATAAAAAGGTGAGGTCCAGCAACAGAATGAATGTAGGTGTGATTTTTTTAAGTCTTCAGAAATCCTTGGACAAGAAACTAATGACTTTAGGGTTTCCATAAGGACTGGCAGCTACCAATCAATGGCAAAGACTTTAGGAGAGAAAGAGATATTTGAGAGCGAATGACTTTAAGAATGTTTTAAAATATAGGCATGATGAGCTCCTGGCCAGAGATGGAGTACACCTAAAAGGAGATGATAAAAAAAATGTATTTCCTTTAAGTTTACAAAACTTAAGAGATTTAAATGGAAAAAGAAAGAGGAGGAACATCTAGGTGACTCAGAGGATAGAGAGACAGATCTGGAGATAAGAGGTCCTGGGTTCAAATTTGACCTCATTCACTTAGTCACTTACCCTCTAGTCACCTAACACCTACTGTTCTTCTGCCTTGGAACCAATACTTAGTATTAATTATAAAACAGAAGTTAAGGGTTTAAAAAAAGATAAGAGGAGAGGGAAAAGAGGCTCTATATAGAACCACTAAGCTAGGTGCCATAGAGAGTAATTATAAGAAGAGGAACAGTAGAGGAATCCAGCATTTCATAGGAGATTAAATTCAAAGAAGACACGAACAATAACAATCTAGAAAGCTTGGTCCCAAAGAAGATAAATGGAAAGAAACCTCCCTTCACAAACTCTGACTACTTTATAAAGGTACAGAGAATGGGGTGCAATTGGTGGGTGGAGAATGTTACATATAATGCCATTTTCTCTATAAATTGATGAGTTTGGGTGATTTTTCCTTTTTCTTTCTAAAAATATATTTGTTAAAAGAGATGACTTTCTAGAAAATAGCGAAGGAAGGGGGAAATGCCCCAGGAAATCTAGGTGATATAAAACCAAAATGTATCAATAAAAATCTATTTTATAAAGGAAAATTAAATTCTAATAACTTGGTTGGAGCAAGGAGGATTCAGGAAAATCTTAATGTAGATAAGAAAATTTGAACTGAATTTTATCAACAGAGAGTAGATCTCCTTCAGAGAAAAAAGAAATAGGTATGAAGCTTGGAAAACCAGTCATAATCTTGGCACAAAAGATAAGAATATAATTATCCACTGTATTGTTGGAGTTTCAGTTCTACTCCAATAGAACAACTAATAAGTTCTTGATTTTTCTTAATGGTTATTCCATCCTCCAAAAGATGGTAGAACTGATATTTATTATCAGACTGTGATTCTCAGCAACAATACAGAATGGTTTCTGATGTCTAAATCATGGGAACTTTGCAGGAAAAGGAGCATTCGACCAATTGTGATCGAGGACAGGAAATCCAGATAAACTGTACCTTATATTTTGGGAGAGTACTAAGAGATAGTAAAGGTAGAATCCCAAGGTCTAAAATTAGAAATCAGCTTGAGGAATCAGAAACTGCCAGTGAACTGTGCATATGTTCATTTAGACAACCAATGTGGACATAGATCATGTGAGCACATATATGTTATAAATAAAATGAGTGTTGGATTAGATGACCTATAAAATTCCTTCTTCCCTTAAATCTATGACTTTATTTTCATAAAAAAAAGAAGTGAGTGGCGAACTAGAGGTTAGAAAACTCTGACTACTGGCAAAATGCTATAATATTAAAGTGATGATTAGTAAACTTCTTAAAAAAGGAAGCAGAGATCACAAATAGCCATCATGGCCTTGCCAGCCCAGCCTCATTTCCTTTATTGACAAATCAAAAGACTGGTAGATGGAAGAAACACTGTAAGTATTTACCTAAATTTCAGCAAACCATTTGACTAAGTCCTTCATGCTCTCTTCTGGAGAAGATGAAGTGATATAGGCTAAATAAGAGTGTGGTGAAGTAGATTCAGAACTGGTTGAATGGCTGCTACCAGCAATATTGTGCTTAATAGAATGATGCCATTTTTGAGAGCTAGACTCTTGACCCTGGGCAAGTCACATAACTTTTTTATCTTAGTTTCCCCATCTGTAAAATGAGCTGGAGGAGGAAATGGTGAACTGCTCCCATTTTTTTTTTTTGCCAAGAAAAACCCAATCTTTGTCACAGTCAGACACAACAGAAATGAATCAACAACAACTCTAGTAGAGTGCTCCAACATTTTATACTTGGTTCTATGCTGGTTAACATTTTTGTCAATAGCTTAGTTAAAGGTATAGAACTCTACATTGGTGGCCCTACTCTTTGGGGAAGTTAATCCAAATGGTTTTATTTTATTCTTGACTTTAAAAAAGAGTATTCACAAGTACCAGATAGGGAGGCATGACCACATTGCAATTTATATACAAATGGTATGGGGATTTTAGTATACTGAAAACTCAGGATGAGATAACCCCATCATATGGCAACCAAAAACAAGCTATTGTAATTTGAAGTTGCAATAAGAGATGCATATTATTTGGAATTAGACGATTATCATTAAATTTTACCCTGGACATACCCGAGTTCTGAGAACCTTTTAGGAATGTCGTTGATATGCTGAAGACCATCCATAGTTGCCCAACCAGGAAGACCTTGAGATCATGCCATATGAACATCTGTTGAATTAACTGAGCATGTACATATATCCTAGGGAAGAGAAGTCTCCTGGCTATCTTATGGGGGAAGGAGTTAGATTTTTTACTGCTTTGGTCCCAAATGGCAGAAGAATGAGCAATGATGGAAATTGCCAAGAAGCAAATTTGGATTTGACAAAAAAAAAATCCTAACAATGAGAATTATCCCAAAGTGAAATGAGCTTTTCCTGGAGGCCACTGAATCAGAAAACCACAATTCCATCAGTGGAAGGGAACTCATAAGCCCTCAAGTCCAACTCCTTAGTTTTAAAGAGGAGGAAACTAAAATAGTGAACGTTTTTCTCCCTAGAGACCTTTAAATAAATGAAGGATGGGCACTTATTGAGAAGATTGTAGAAGGAATTCTTGGTCATGAATGTGTTGGTCTTGATGGCCACTGAGGTCTCTTCTAACTCTGAGTCTCTGTGATTGTATAGGACCTTGTTCAAGGATGTATTGGGCTAGAAAGCCTCTTCCAACTTATTTTCTCTGATAATGTGATACTCTGAAGTCTTCATCTATGAAGCTCAGCTGAGCCATATGTCATGGTACTAGGTTAAAGCTCGGAGTGGGATGGCTCTTTGAAGTGAGTGTTAGTTTATAATAATTTTCCACTACTAAAAAAACCCAACCCTAACAATCCTTTTTTTATTCCATTTTTTTTTTGGGGGGAGCTGGGGAAATCTATGACTTCCTGGGATACAGATACAGAAAGTCTCTTTAGTGAGGAACGTAGCTGTTGACTTAGTGCCTGAGGCACCAGAGATTGACTTGTAGCCATAATATGTTAAAGGCAGGACTTGAATCCAAATCTTCTGGACTTCAAGGTCTGCTCTCTGTCTGCCATGACAGATGACCTTTTAGATACGGGTATTTTAGTCTTACCCATTCTTAGTCTTGAGTTCCCTGGAGTGGGGGAGATGGGTTCTGTGCATTTCAAGGCTGGCCAGTGGATGTCAGTGTTGAGTCACCGATCTGTTGGTCTAATTGTGGCTCCTGAACATAATACAGAAGGCAAGTTTTCACTCATAAAAGAGGGAAGAAAAGTCGATTTAAAGATGAAAAATGTGGACGGTTATGACATACTTCAAAGTATAAACAATGATGGCACACTCCTAAGAAATGGTCGACTAAGAGCTAGTAGCATTTTGATTTTCCTGAAGGCAATCCTTTTTAAGCGAGGAAGTTGATTGGGGTGATGGGAGAGGCGGCAGTTCAAATTTGAGTGATATTTGGAGCTGCCTTTCCAATCTGAATTTCTATCATTTTCTTCTTCCCAACTAAGAGGTTCTGAGATGCAAATGGATACACAAGAATTAATTCATCCCTGGGAGGATTTTTTATTTTTTAATAAAAAAGGGAGGTTTGAAGTCACCTCCCACAAGATATGGGAATAGATGTTTCATAGATCTAGAGTTGGAAGGAATCGCTGGTCCAACCAAACTGAAGGCCATCTGATCCAACCTCACATTTTACTCATGAGGAAACAGAGGCCCAAGGTTGCCCCCATGATGTCAGAAGGTATTTGAACCCAGGCTCTTGGTCTCCAGAACCAGTTCGGGAACTTTTTTGGGTATCTTTCAGATGATCTTTTCAAGGGAAAAAAAATCACTGTGAGCCTTCATTCCCATATCAGAGCCAACCTTCCCCTACACTAAGTAGTTATGCAGAAATGAGAACAATTAACATTAGAGAGCCAATTATGGCTGTTTCCAAACCAGAACATATTTAAGAGTGAGAGAGCAAACCCCTTCCTCCTCTTTGGATTTTACCCATCCAGGCTCTCCTCCACAGCCCAGCCACTCACCTCAATTGCCCTCCATAATTGGGGGGTTTGTTTTCTCGATGAGGGTTTAGGTGTAAATGCAGACCAAATGGAGCATTTATCCAAACCAAATACCTGTTCTCTTTGAGGCTGGATCATGGCTATTATTTCAGTATAACTTATTAAAAGAGGTTTTGGCCGGGGGGCAAGAGGGAGGCTTTAGGGGCACTCAGAAAGCTTCAGTAGGCAAGGAAAGCTTCTGCTTAATTTGCTTTTAACCATCTTTCAAGTTGATTTGTTTATAGTGGTTATATCTTTAGGTACTTAAGCACTTATATCCCAGGGCAGCTAGAGAGGAGACACAGAAGCTATTTATGTTCATTTAATGCCTGGGGTGGAGGTAGCAATTAGTAACATAAAATTACGCTTAGTGAGTGCTATTTTCCTTTTCAGGGTGTGTGATCTCTGTGCAAAGCCCCAATAAGCAAATGGCACTAAAAATGGAAAGGGTGGGAGTAGCTGCTTCATCTCTAAAATTGTTATTTTTTGCTATGGATTGGTGGACATTTTCTTTGGCATAGAAAAATCACATTTTCAGTTTCTCTTCTATACCATACTTTTTATTAACTGAACTGAGGCATATTAATAACAGCTAATGTTTATATACCACTTAGTATGCACCAAGCACTCTGCTGAGAGCTTTACATTTATTATATCATTTGATCTTCATCAGAATCCCTGAGAGTTAGGTGCTATTTTCATCTCCACTTTACAGTTGAAGAAACTGAGGCAAATGGGTTAAAATAACTTGTTCCAGATTACACAGTTATAAGTTTCTGAGGTCAAATTTGAACTTGGGTCTGCCTGACTCTAGGCCCAGTGTGCCATCCATGTTTGTGGGCTTGTGTGTATGTGTATATGTATTTATGTGTCTATATGTAGGAATAGTTTGTACTTTATACTTCCTACTCACTGCCCTCAGTGGTTGTCTGACTGATTTGGGGCTCAGTACTACTTGGGAAAGTGGGGAAGAAAGAAAAAAGGAAAGAAAAGAAAGAAAATTACACCTAGTTCCCAAAGAAGCAAAAAATACTTTCAAAGGCAAATAACTTTACATTCCGGATCATTTTTCTTAGATCCAGTAGTGAGGAATCAAGCAGGACAAACTCTCTGTCTCAGGACTTTAGCAAGTCTCTTGCCATTTCTGGAGCTAGATAATTTCTCTTTAGACTAAAAAGTAAATGAATAAAACATGGTAGCTCTAATCTTAACAACAATAAAAACAAAAACAAAAATTCCATTTTCTCCTTTCTATCCTCTGACTATTTTTTTTTCTGCTTCAAAAACCTTCCTAATTCTCTTTAGTGAGACAACTTGCCAAACAAAACCACTTCTCCAAGCCTTACTCAGCGACTGTGAAATCGTTCAAGTGCTGTACAAGCTCTTTGTATTTTGAGCTTATTGGGCCCTTCGTTGAAGAAAGACAACTTTGGTCTCTGGATTGACCTGAAGAAGAATGTGAAAGAGGACTTTGAACTTCAAGGGTCCTTTGAAATAAGCTCATGTTTGCCAACCCAATGGATAATCGCCTCTAAAGCTATCCCTAAATGACTTCCTCTGAATTGTCCCTGGTCTGTCTGGAGAGGGTCCTGACAAGGTCCAACACACTGTAAGAAGGGTGAAACAATGCCTGTTAGGACCTTGTTGTGGTTCATCCTACCCCAGTGGTATTGCCAGGAGGTGCCAAATGACTAGCTCTGCCTAGCCTGAATAGACACTCCTTGAGCTTTTACAAAGGGCTTTTAGTGAAGGCGTCCTTAGAGATTCAGAGCTGCTAAATGGAACAATGGATGGAGCACTAGGCCTGGAGTCAGGAAGGCTCATCTTTGTGAATTCCAAACTGGCTTCTGACACTAATTGCACTATCCTAGGCAATTCACTTAACCCTGTTTACCTCAGTTTCTTTATCTGTAAAATGAGGTGGAGACGGGTGCTCCAGTATTTTGGTGAAGAAAATCCCAAATGGAGTCACAAAAGGTTGGACATACCTGAGAAATGACTGAAATTATATCAGATTGGTGGTAACCATCTCTAAAGTCAACGGTGAGTGTCCAGGACCCTAGTATTTTTAATGTCTTTGGGAACCCTCAGTTGGATCCTCCTGTCTAGCATATGCTTTTTTTTTTTAAACCCTTACCTTCCGTCTTGGAGTCAATATTGACTCCAAGGCAGAAGAGTGGTAAGGGTAGGCAATGGGGGTCAAGTGACTTGCCCAGGGTCACACAGCTGGGAAGTGTCTGAGGTCAGATTTGAACCCAGGACCTCCGGTCTCTAGGCCTGGCTCTCAATCCACTGAGCTACCCAGCTGCCCCCTAGCATATGCTTTTACAGTAGGGGTTCTTTACCATTTTTGTGTTATGGATCTCTTTGGTAGTCTGTTAAAGTCTATAGACCCCTTCTCAGAATAATATTTTTAAATGCAGAAAAGAAAATGCCTAGGATTACAAATGAAATTAATTCTATTTAAATATAGTTCTCAAAATATAGATTAAAACTCCCCAGGGATGTTGACTTTAAATGGTCACTCTATTACAAATATTAATAATAAGAAAATAGGTTTTGAACAATGATATATGTAAAACCCAGTGGAATTTCTCATTGGCTATGGGAGGGGGGAGGGAGGAGGGAAGGGAAAGAATATGAATCATGGAACCATGGAAAAACATTGTAAATCAAACAAACAAACAAACAAACAAACAAACAAATAAATAAAAGCCCAGGTTCAGGGACCACAGCTTAATATCCCCTGCCTTAGGTGTATGAACTTCTTTGTAAATAATATCACATTTATAACTGTGCCTGGCACATAGTAGGTGTTTAATAAATGTTTATTGGATTGGATTGATTGGAAACCATGGCTCTAGTTCAGTATTGCTCTAGTGTTAATATAGAAGGTTCCTTTTAGTCATGAGGTAGTCAAAAGTGTTAGAAATCCATGTATTCTTTCTTTTAATGAAGCTTTATCAATTACCTACATTTTGCTGAGCACTGTGTTAGGTACAAGATTAATAATTGGATCTGAGGGCAGTTTAGGAATGAAAAATGACCCTTCAGAGGAAAGTGAAGGTGACTGTCCTTCAGTATTGGGACATACCATTAGAGCAATGATGGCAACCTTTTTGGCCGTGAGAGCCATAAACGCCTGTGGAAGGAGGAGGATGGAGGTGGAAGGTGCTGGGATATGGGGCAGGGGCTGAAGGGCCCCCTGGGGCACATCCTGGGGCTCTGCCCCGACTGGCAGGTCGGGAGGTGGAGCCAGATGTGGCTTGAGAGCCATACGTTGCCGACCCCTGTATTAGAGCCTCAATAAATTAGCTGATTTCAGAAGCTAGAGGATGGGGGCATTGTAGCAAGGTCTTGAGATCCTGGGGAACAGGTGAGATCAATAATGACTTCATTAGGAATGAGAGAAGGTTCTTAAAAGCTAGTGAACACAAAGGGCTTGCCTCCCTTGAGGTTCTCTGGGTTAGGGGCAGAAGCTCCCACCAGCCTGTGGTATTTCCTGGAAGGAATTAGACAAGGCTCACTTGGCTTTGCGATAATAACTGAATCTGATCTTGGGGTTGACAAAGGACAGCTGAATCCAGATGATCCCAAATATAGTAGAAATTTCTACACTTAAATAACCATGTATTTGCCTGTTGTCTGTAACTGATGAGCATGTGCTTAGCCAGTCGATTTGGGACATTGGAAGCCAAGGAAGGAAGGAGAAATGTAGGTGGAATAATTTCTTCTTCCTAAAGGAATAGGGGTAGAGAATTATCAGGGTGATACTTGCTTCTTTCTCTTTATACTAATCTTTGGGAACTATGGTTGTGGTGGTGGAGAATTTCAGCTCATTATGTTGCTTGAATCTTGAATATTCCTTGAAGTCCATTGGGCTATAGGTTCCTTTTTCCAGGCCAAATTTCCTCTCCAAGTAATAGTTAAATTACAAAATGAACGAATTGCTTTGCCAACTGCCATATCATCAACCAGTACCAGGCTGTGGCCATTTAAAAAGCAAGCGATGTCATCTCTAGTTTTGCTACCCCTGAATCAGGGATGCAGAAATGTCAGGGAAGTGGGATGCTTGGAGCTGGGGATGCTAAGGAATGCCAGGAAGAAGATTGCTGGAATGTAGCGAGTGGTAGTGGATTGAATTATTTTTGGTGGAGAGAAGATTGATATTTTAATACCTGAAAAGAGTCAAAGCCATGCAATAAGCAATGAGTTGCTTGGCATAACACTATCCTATGCAGATTAAGAGAACTACCTAGGGGAGGACTCTGAGGAGGGCTGGTGATAATAATAATGGCTAACATTTATATAGTGCTTTAAAGTTTTCCAAAGTTTTTCGTGAGATAAGTATCATTATTATTCCCATTTTAGAGTGGAGGAAACTGAGGCTTAGAAAGATTAAGTGATTTTCTGGAGTCACACAGCTAGTGTCTGAAGTGGACTCAGACCTTTCTAGTCCATGTTGGGGGCTCTAATCACTATGTTGCCCAGCTGCCTCATGGAAAGTTTGGTATTACTCTTTAGCCACAGTTTTGTCCTGCTGTTAATATTGATCTGGGTCATACCTAGGCTTCCATTGATCCCATACAGATGCCATGTAGTTCAGTGTAAGGAGCTCTCTCCTGGGTGTGGAGCCAGAGAACTCACAGAAAGTGAGAGCTGGAAGGAACCCCATTGACCATCCAGACCAGTGATTCCCAAAGTGGGCGCTACTGCCCCCTGGTGGGTGCTACAGAGATCTAGGGAGACGGTGATGGCCACACTTTTTTGTATTACATTCTATTCTGAGTTCAATAAATAGTTTCATAATTTCCAGGGGGTACTAAGTAATATTTTTTCTGGAAAGGGGGTGGCAGGCCAAAAAAGTTTGGGAACCACTGATCTAGACCAATCCCAAATCTAATTATTAGTAGGTTATTAATAGCCATTTTAACCTCCTCAATCCATCCTGTGCTTGAAGACCTCCAACGAGGGGGTTACTTACCACTTGTCTGCATTTGAATGCAGGTCCTGTTTTTATTCTTTATGTGACTTTTGGCAAGGTTTCTAATTAATTTCTCTGTGCCTTAGTTGGATCATCTATTAAATAAGAAAGTTGGACTTGATTTCTAAGATCCCTTTCTAATTGACATACCAAGAGCTTATGATGGTGTAATTACTTAGGACCTTGCTTAGTTCTGCATAAATAAATTTAAAATCAGCTGAGTTTGTTTCCAGTTCTCATTTGCAGAGAAGAGTGTTGTTATCAGGGGTAACAATTCCAGATAATCTATTGTAGCTGCTAATGAAAAAGAATGTTATGTGTTTACTTTGTATGAACTTGCCATCTTTACTCTTCTTTCTGGCTAGTGTCCATACTGCTTTAAGAAAGGATTTCCCTTTCTAGCATATCAAAGTTGAGACCATAGGATTCTAGGATTTACTAAGGAAATGGAACAGGAAGGGACCTTGGAGAGCAGCTACCCAGTTCCTTCCCCTTTATGGCTATTCAGTCGTTTTAAGATGTGCCCAACTTTTCATAACCCCATTTCAAATTTTCTTGGCAAAGATGCTGGAATGGCTTGCTATTTCCTTCTCCAGCTTATTTTCCAGATAAGGAAACTGAGGCAAACAGAATCACACTGCTAGTCAGTGTCTGAGACTAGATTTGAACTGAGATCTCCCAGTCTTCAGGCCTGGCACTCTATCTATTCTGCCACAACCACTTCTCCCTTTATATAGTTGGAAATTGTGGCTCAGTGAAATTGTGATTGATCCATGCTTTCACAAATAATAATTAGGTGATTCAGTTTCAAACCCAAATTCCATGAATCCCAACTCAGGGCTCTCACCCCTACAAATCATTTCACAGCTAAGTAGCCAGAAGAACCCAAAGCACACACCATCCTCGAGACAAGGCTGTAGCAGCAGGAGCTTCATCTGGAGCCTTCCCCAACACACTGCCAATTCTCATTTTCTCTTACTCAGTGTGCTGGTGATGTTGCACAATGAATTCATCCTTTCGGCAGGCAAGACGTTGAACTAGTTGGCTTCTCTGGACCTTTCCCAAATTGGACTTCCTAGGATTCAATCAAGGGCGTCATATTGAATTAGTTAGTTTAGTTGATAATTAGTTAATTTAGCTATTCTGATTCTGTCCTGAGTTATCAGTCAACCCGTCTTTTATAGGCAGTAAAGAGGACTTCCAACAGTCATCCCGAAACACCTTGAAAGGGAGACTTCTGATTGGGTGTCATCACAGATGTGTTCCTGAGTATGTGCCCTCAGTTACATTTTTATTAGATGAGTAAGAAGGAGGCAGAATGATAATAAAGCACAGAACTGGGAGTTGAAGAATAGGCTGGAATCCTGACTGCTGCCGCTTGTTAGATCTGTTTGATGCTGGCCAAATGGTTTGACCTTTCTGGGCCCCAGATCCTCATCTATAAAATGATGTCCTTGAGGGTCCCTTCCAACTCCAGTCTGGGATCCTAGGTGATCATGGGGTAAGTTCATCAGAGAGCCTGGCTTTATAGAGGAATCAGATCATGAAGGTTTTTGTAAAGTAGACGATCATTCTCTGATTCATCTTTGGTGTAAATTGAGATTTTTCATATGTTAGGTTTCTCTACAATGAGGCACAGCTGTGCTGGGTGCTTGGCAAGTGGCTGTTCTCTCCAGGCCAGAGTAGCTCCCTCTTTTTGGGACAGGTTCCACGAGATCCTTGAGCTTCGGTCATTTGACAGCAGGGACCACAAAAAAGAACCCAGCAAATTTAACTCCTGAGGCTCACTTCCCCCAACCACCACCCCAAGATTTCTTTCTCTTCTTCTGAAAGAATGAAGCAATGCCCATATGTTGAAGTAACCTGTTGACATGCACAACCTTGGCAGGGAGCTACAAGACACCAACTACCCTTATGCAAAATTTCATGGAAAACAGACAACCTTCTGGATGCTGTTGACACATCGTGACGAGGCTCTGTCTGCTTGGCAATACAACTACACTCCAGATGTATGTTTTCCAAAATTAAAACCATTTATTTACAGACATACAAAGGAAAAATAAACCCCAATCCGCCTCAGACTACGCAGTAGCTGCTATCTTCTTTTATAGAACCCAGACCCAGCAATGTTCGTAGCTGGGAATTGTTTGAGTTTGTGGCAAACTTCATATCCTCGAGGTGTGTGAATATAGAAAGGAGCCAAGGAAGAACCAAACACTCTGCTTGCCTCTCTGCCCTATTCTGATGTAGCTCAGGATCAGTGCTAACAAATTAAGTTGGAAAAAAGTTCTTACTCCCATACATTGAAATTAAGGAGAATTGCCCAAAGATGCTTACCATTCCCATGGGGAATATTCTTGTGTCTCAGGGGAGAATCTGAAAGATCTAACTTGGGATTCTTAGAGATATTTTTCTTTCTGGAATGTTGTCTTTTATATGGCATTCTCACCCTTCTTAACGGCTTGAAAAATAATGGAGCTTCCTCACTACCTTTTGTCACTCTAAGACATTCTACACATGCAGCTGCTTTTCTGAGTTCTGTGTTCCCTGCCAGGCATGCAGAGTCAAGGCAGGGGGGAGAAAGGGGTAAAGATGAAAGCTACATATATGCAGGACACGTGTTTCACAATGATTTCCACTATTAAATGCTGTGAAACATTTGGCAGAATGAAAGATGATCTTCAAAAGAAAAACAAAGGAGAAAAAGAATCTGAAGAGGCAGAGGGCATACTGACCTGGGTCTAGAAGTTGGAAGGGTAGAATAATCTGACACAGAAAAAGAAGGGCAGAAGGATGAGGAACCTTCAGGGGTATAAAATAGATATGAAGTGGTGTTTGTTTTTTTTTAATGACAGGCAGAGCTGGGCTTCCTGAGTACAAAGCAATTTTTCTTGCTCCAAGAAAGAATTCTCCACCTTGTAGTCTGTGCCCTGCCTCTCACCCCAGAGGGCAACTGAGGAAGGCAGGGGTAAAAGGGTGGCACAAAATCAAAGCCAAAATTATTGGCTATTTTGGGCTGATTATTGGCTATAGATTCACTTTTTTTTCAATAAAACCTCGGCAGGCTTCAAATGAAGTGAATACACATAACAGAGTGATTATTTAATATATGTGAGAATGTGATTAAATTCAAGTCACTATTAATTGATCTCAAATCCTGATACTGTAGTCATTTGTTGCCATTATTGTCATTTGGCATAAACTAGTGACACAGTTGAATTGTGTCATGGAGTTGCGTGCTGCATTAGAAGTGTAGAAACAGTGCAAAATAATTTGAGTGAAATTTAAAAGAAATATTTGTTATGTAGAGGCATCCAGGTGATGAAGTGGATAGAGTTCTAAACTTGGAGTAAGGAAGATTTAATTTCAAATCTAACCTGAGACATTTGTAGCTGTGTGTCTCTGGGGAAATCACCTAATCTCTGCCAGCCTCAGTTTCTTCATCTGTAAAATAAGGATGACAATAATAGCACCTGCCTCCCATGGTGGTTATAAAGATAAAGGTTGTAAAGATAAAGATAAAGAGGTAATATTTGTAAAGGGTTTTCAAACCTTAAAGTGCTCCATAAATGCTATCAACCCATAAAAACTATTATTCAATGTCAATTAAAAGGACATTTTGATAAGTACCACAAAACAGATTCACAAAAAATCTCTAATCTAAAAAACATTCAATATCTTAAGAACAATTATAGATAATCACTTGTCATTTTCAACAACTAAATTAAAATTTAATTTTCTAAAATTTGTCATTGTCTCTTTTTAAAAGATAATTAATACTCTTAAAAAACAAACCCTCACTTTCCATCTTAAAATAAATGTTGTGTAGTGGTTCCAAAGAAGAAGAGTGGTGAGAGCAAGGCAGTGGGGGTTAAGTGACCTGCCCAGGGTCACTGAGCTAGAAAGTGTCTGAGACCAGATTTGACCCAGTTCTGCTCTTTAGGCCTGGCTCTCAATCACACTAAGCCACTTAGCTGCCCCCAATTACTATTGATAAATACATAATTTATTGTAGGGGTTTAAAGAAAAAATTCATGAGAACACTTAAAACCAGTGCAATCAAAGATGAGGGAAATAGCTTTAGTAGCAAAACTATGAAAACAAAGTGAAAAACCTAAATCTAGAGGGAAAAGATAATCCATTGTATTTCTCATTAAGGTTTACAAGTACTATTGGTGATGGAGAGGAAAGACCATTGTTCTCAGTTGCTTTATATCAATGCTTTTAAATTCATGTAGCATAAGAACAAATCAAAGAGAGATCTGGAAAGTATATGTGCAGAATAAATTGGCAAAACAATGGAATTTTGAAGAGAAAATGAAATAATTTTAATAATAAAAACTTAAAAAAATTATATCTACGACATAAGGGATTGCTGAGATTGTGTAAGCTTGTTTACTGAATTTCTAAATATAAAAAGGGCTTCATTTGAGAGTTAAATATTTGCTTTTCCTATAGCTATTGTAGCTACCTGCAGACATGGTAAAATGATACTTAGAAAATAATTTGCAAAGGCAGATTTAAATGTCCTACCTGCAAATAGTATGGTGAAAAGAAATATGTATATATATATGACTTTGCGGTCAGCTATTTGAGAGATCAAAATCTCCCTATTTTGCATTGCAAGTGGATGAAACAACCAAGGCAGTTAAAGATGTTTATTTGTGTATGTGTGTGTGTGTGTGTGTGTGTGTGTGTGCGCGTGCATATATATATATATATATATATATA
>NC_058132.1:122026820-122028592 GCF_016433145.1 Gracilinanus agilis | reverse complement strand
ATGCTCTCTTCCTCTCCTTCTTATAATAGTATTTGTCCCCTCTCCTTCCCATGCCCTCTTTGTGTGTAATAGAATATCCTATTTTTCTTATTCACTCAAGTTTCTCTTGGTGTCCCCTGCTCTTCACCCCCTCTTTCTCATCCCCCATGTCATCTTAGATTATTTAGTGTTCCACCCTCACCCTGTGAATTATTCTACTGATTACTCTAATAGTGAATACTCTAATAGTGAATAGAGTTCACTACAGAGAATTATACATAACATTTCTCTACATAGGAATACAGATAATTAGATCTCACTGAGGCCCTTAAAAAGGCAAATTTAAAAATTATAAGTTTTCTTTCTTTCAAAAAAAAAAAAAAAAAACCTTTTCATGTTTCTCTCGATTTTTGTGGTTGTATATCAAACTTTCCATTTAGCCCTGTTCTTTTCTGTGCAAATACCTGGAATTCTTCAATTTTGTTGAATGCCCATACTTTCCCCTGCAAATATGTAGTCAATTTTGATGGGTAGTTGATCCGTGGTTGCAGGCCCAGCTCTCTTGCTTTTCTGAATATCGTATTCCAAGCCTTGCGATCTTTTAATGTGGAGGCTGCCAGATCCTGTGTGATCCTGATTGGTGCTCCTTGATATTTTAATTGTTTCTTTCTGGCTTCTTGTAAGATTTTTTCTTTTGCTTGGAAACTCTTGAATTTGGCAATTATATTTCTGGGTGTTTTCTTATCTGGATCGAATGTCGCATGTGTTCTATGGATCCTTTCAATGTCTATATTGCCCTCTTGTTGTAGGACTTCAGGGCAATTTTGCTGAATTATTTCTGTTAGTATGGAGTCCAGGTTTCTATTAATTTCTGGTTTTTCTGGAAGACCAATTATTCTCAAATTGTCTCTTCTAGACCGGTTTTCTTGGTCTGTCACTCTCTCATTGAGATATTTCATGTTTCCTTCTATTTTTTCAGTCTTTTGACTTTGTTTTATTTGTTCTTGTTGTCTTGAGAGATCATTAACTTCTAATTGCTCAATTCTAGCCTTTAGGGATTGGTTTTCGGCTATAATCTTTTGGTTTTCGGCTGTAATCTTCTGGTTTTCAGCTATAAGCTTCTGGCATTCCTTTTCAATCTGGTCATTTCTGGTGTTCAATTTGCTTATCAGTTCATTTGGTTTCTGAGCCTCACTTTCCATTTGCAAGATTCTACCTTTTAAACTGTTATTTTCTTGCCAGATCTCTTCCATTTTCCTCAGAATCTCAGTTTTGAACTCTTCCATAGCTTGTGAGGAGTTTTCCTTATTTGAGGAGGTTCCGGATGCTTGTTTGTTCTCCTCNGTCGAGTGTTAAAGACTTCTTTTTCTTGTTGTTAATCTTTCTCTTCTGAACTTCCTGAGACTGGGTAGCCATCGTTAGCCCAGCAGCTTCTCAGGTTTATCCTCGCGCTCAGGGTCTGTCCGCGGTCTTTTCGCTCCTGAGGTCTGAGTTCAGGTTTTTTCCAAGGTCAAGCCCCCTGGTGGACCCCCTTGCTTGATCCTCTGCCAGAGGTTTCTTTACAAGTCTCAGGGAGCTACTTCCACAGTTGTATACCCATCTGCACTGGTTCCCCACTCAGGGTTTCAGAGCTTTAGCTTGTGGCTGTGTCTGCCTCCAACCACGCCTCTGTCTGCGCCTCGCTCTGAGTCCGAGTTCTGCGTCCTGCTCCCGCATTCAGATTTTGTGTGTTTTCTTTATCTTTTTGGGGTCCTAAATCTTGCTGCTCTCAGGAACAGGACCTGGAGCTGCCA
>NC_058132.1:122001153-122026724 GCF_016433145.1 Gracilinanus agilis | reverse complement strand
TTTTCAATCTGGTCATTTCTGGTGTTCAATTTGCTTATCAGTTCATTTGGTTTCTGAGCCTCACTTTCCATTTGCAAGATTCTACCTTTTAAACTGTTATTTTCTTGCCAGATCTCTTCCATTTTCCTCAGAATCTCAGTTTTGAACTCTTCCATAGCTTGTGAGGAGTTTTCCTTATTTGAGGAGGGTCCAGATGATTGTTTGTTCTCCTCCTCTGTTTGTTCGGTTGTCTGGATTTTCTCTGTGTAAAAGTTGTTGAGTGTTAAAGACTTCTTTTTCTTGTTGTTAATCTTTCTCTTCTGAACTTCCTGAGACTGGGTAGCCATCGTTAGCCCAGCAGCTTCTCAGGTTTATCCTCGCGCTCAGGGTCTGTCTGCGGTCTTTTTGCTCCTGAGGTCTGAGTTCAGGTTTTTTCCAAGGTCAAGCCCCCTGGTGGACCCCCTTGCTTGATCGTCTGCCGGAGGTTTCTTTACAAGTCTCAGGGAGCTACTTCCACAGTTGTATACCCATCTGCACTGGTTCCCCACTCAGGGTTTCAGAGCTTTAGCTTGTGGTTGTGTCTGCCTCCACCCACGCCTCTGTCCGCGCCTCGCTCTGAGTCCGAGTTCTGCGTCCTGCTCCCGCATTCAGATTTTGTGTGTTTTCTTTAGCTTTTTGGTGTCCTAAATCTTGCTGCTCTCAGGAACAGGCCCTGGAGCTGCCAATGACTCAATGGGTGCCCCAAACTTGCTCTATTTCTTTTTAGCTGGCTTCGGCGCTATAGGTGTTGTGTGTGGAGGGGGTGGGGTGGGGTGGTTGCTCAGCTTGTGATTTAGTGAGAGCTGTTTCGCCCCTTTATAGCATGGAAATGCCTCGATTCCACGTACCTTCCATGCTGTGCCCTGTTGTGGGGTTCCTCCGTTCGTCTGGATTTGTTTTTATGTCCCCTTGAGGAGTTTTGTGTGTTTCGGTCAGGAGAAGTTAAGAGCTGCTTCTTATTCTGCTGCCATCTTAACCCGGAACCACAACTGCTGATTTTAATGGTGATCATTGATGTGATGACATTAGCAATGTCTTCTCTTTATCAGTAGATCATCTTTTCCTGTGTCTTGGTTTAGCAGTGAATACAAACTAGGTAATGATTTTCTGTTTCATTTGGGCTTTGCCACTTGGAATTGGTAGAAGGGAGGAGAGTCCTAGGCAATACAAGAAAACTCAAACTTTCAGAATGGAAGGACTATAATTCATTACACCTCATATCAACAGTCAAGCCTTGACTGCAGAGTTGGGCCTATTAATAATTGAAAGCCAGAAAACTCTTTTTCTTGTTCAGTAAAAAGCTCGTTTCTCTTTTGTATCAGTAATGACTAGCTAAGCTCCATTATTTTTACTCTCATTGCTCCTCAATTATCAGTCCTTTTCCCTGGAAAATATTTCTCTTGTAAAATATCATTATTCTGCCTTGGCTTTTTTTTTCCACATTGGATCAAGTTTTCCATCAGCTGACTGCCTCAAATTTCTCATTAGGCAGGTGAATCAAATCAATTAAGAATTAATGATAGAAGACTGAAGTACAAAGTAAAAAGTTTCTGAAAATCTACAAAGACATTCTTATTGGCATCTCTGAGCTACAGTTACAGAGTATCACGAAGGAAAACTGTAAGTCCTTTGTAATATTTAGTATTACATAGTGCTTTAAGATTTACAAATTACTACACAAATGATATACATTTTATTTTCACAACAATCCTTTGAGGTAGGTATTATTATCCTCCTTTTACGGATGAGGAAATTGAGCTGTATGGATGGTATGGTGCCGGCTGCTGGAGAACATAAATACAAAGCAGTAATTGTTGGTTAATGCCATAATCAGCCTTCACTCTGGACAAAAGGACAAATTCAGAAGAAAACGTAAGTGGATATCTGACATCTGTTGAATGAATGGAGAATGAATGAAGACCCCCATAATTTCTTCGGGTAAAGGAAAGAGATAATGTAGCAGTGGTTCCAGAGTCAGGAAGACCTGAGTCAAAATTCAGCCAAAGATACTACTGGCTGCATCATCCTGGGCAAGTCACTTAATCTCTGTTGCTTCAATTTCCTCATCTGTCAAGTGGGGATAATAGTAACTACCTCCAAGGATTGTTGTGAGGATAAAATGACATCTCATTTGTATAGGACTTTGCTAGAGAAATTTTGAATTATGTAGGGAAATTCCCTTCTCTTGTTAATATAATTTCCAGGGATGTCCTTATAGATGATGAGGCTGATGTATGCATTGCCTAAACTAGCTCAGTGCTAAAGGAATGTGTGGGAGAGAAGAGGTATTAAGCTGCTTAGGAACTGAAGTTCTACAGAACTGACATTATTGTTGTAGGCTTGTGAATCCTGGGCAGTATACCAGTACCATGTCAGAAAATTGAACTGTTTCTATTTGAATTGTCTTGGGAAAATTCTGAAGATCACTGAAGACACTGAGGTCCTTTCTGGAGCTTCACTGCCAAGCATGCAAACTCTACTGCAGAGAGAGCAATTCCTTTGAGTTGTGCATGTTTTCTGAATGCCAAATATACCTTTGTCTACAAGAATATTTTATGGAAAACTCACACAAAGCAAGGGCTCACAGAGGTCAGAAGAAGTGATACAAGGATGCCCTCAAGATCTATTTGAAGAACTTTGGCATCCATTGTGAGACAGAAGAGACACTGGGAAAGGATCATCCAAAATGACATGCTCACAGCAAGGGAGGTGCTGTGATCTATGAGCAAAACAGAATTATAGTAGCTCAAAAGAAGTGTAAGATGCATAAATTTAGGGACATCTCTATCCCAAATGTTCATATGGGCTATTTGTGGCTGGCCACTGATAGAGCTTTCTAAGCTTGTATTGGGTTAATCAGCCATAGTCAGACATTATTAACCTTGACATAGTGATGTCATTTTGGTTCTCTTTCAGTGAGAAGAACGATTGACCTGTGGCATTAATCAGCAATTATTGCTTTGCTTTTATGTTGTATCATCTTGTTCATGTGCCCAGAGACCCAAAGATTTCAATTTCATGGAGAACCAGGCAGGAGAAACTAACCAATTTGATTCATTATCTTCCTTCTTGTCTCATGGGAAATTGTTTCTATAAGGAATTTATGTTTCTTTTATATTTGTAGTAATATTATTTTATTTTTTCTCTGGATTTCATGTAGAAATTTATATTTCATTAGGCTAGTGACAGAGGGGAAAATGAAAGAAAATAAATATGGGTGATCTGACATGGAGCCTCAGAAATTTTAGGAGGCAAATATTTCTTTAGAATCTTTAGCCTGTTGTCAACCCTATTTGTAAAGATAGAAAAATAAGATGATTCAATTTAAATATTTCACCCTTTTCTATCAAATACTCTTTGTTATAACTCAAAGTTTATTTCTTCCCTAAAGCATTCCAAGACTAATGTGACATGCATACTGCTTGTTATTTCAATACTCTAATTTTGTTACATCTCTTCAAATGTATGTAAAAAAGCATTTACTAAGTGTTCTCTGTGTGCTTAAGCACAGTACTCACTGCTGGAGATAAAAATAGAGAATTGACATAGTTCCTGCCTTCACAGAGCCTGCCTTAGAATAGGGAAACAGCACATACAGAAGAGTGATGACTAGGAATGGATGTTGTGTCTTGGGGATGGTGATTAGAATCATGGAGCTGGTGATTAGAATAATAGGAAAGTCACTGGATTTTCCTTTCCCAGAACCAATGGTAGTGTTAATTTGCTAAAACTGGTTATGGTGCTATACTTCTGTTGTCTTTACATCCTATGTATTTTTGATCATATTGATTCTATTTATTCCATCCAAGTAGAAACTTGCTGCTTTTCTGTCTTAGAATTGATACCAAGACAAAAGATAAAGACTTAATTAAAAAAACATACTTTCTGTCTTAGTAACAAATCTAAAACAGAAAGGCAATGTCTAGGAAGTGACTTGCCCAGGATCAGACAATTAAGAAGTGTCTGAGGCTAGATTTGAACCCAGGATCTCCTAACTCCAGGCCTGGTCCTCTATCCATTGATCCACATAGCTGTCCCTCTTTTTTTAACAATCCAAATATTTATTAACTATATATCTTGTGAAAGGCTTTACAGAGGCACCTCAGTATATACATGTTTGTGTATATATAAATGTATATGCGTGTGTTTCTGTATATGATCACAAATTAGTGAGTATTTATTTGATAGGTCAAATGCAAAAATCCTGATGTTACAAAACAAAACAAAAATCTTATGGATCTGAGTACAAAGTTCTCCACACAGTTATCATACAATAAATATTCAATTTACTTTGGATTGAATACAGAAATTCAATTAGGATTCATCAAGGTCCTCCTATGTTTCAGGTAGTATCCTAGATGATGGGGATAAAGAAATAGCAATTAAATGATTTCTCCCTTCTTGGAGCTTTTTTCTGCTTTGGTAGAGGATACAGCATGCACACAATGAGTGAAAACAAAATTTGAGTATATTAAGAGTAATTTGGGGGTGGGAAGAGGAGGGCACTGACAAATGGAGGGAATCCCAGAAAACCACTGCTGACTTCCTTAGAAAGTATTTGTTTCCATTTCATAAGTGAGAGCTCAAAACTTATGAGTATTAGGAAATGTGCCTCAAGTTGGAGAAGAAAGAAGTGATGGGAGGAACCTTCCTCTCCTCCTTCCTCCTCTCTGTCATGTTGACAAGGATGTTGAGTTTGTGTTGAGCTTTCTAATTCACTAAGTATCTGACTGAAATTCCTTTTGCTAATTTTTTTACAAAGAGATTTGATGCCATTATTAATTTTCAAAATACTCAATTTCTAGAACTGAGTGTTAGATATTGGGGCATGTTGCCCAAGGCAATAAGAGCCACATATGGACCCAGACTTCCACAAGAATATATCTTTTTAAGTAAAAAGATCATGTTAATATTAGAGTGGCTGCTATCTATTATTAGTAACTTGTCATACCATCTGTCTAGAACTGAAATCTTCCATGTGTTCCTGGTTGTGATTGAAACAGCAGAGGCTTGGGTAGTGTAAGAACGGGTTCCAGCTGGGCATGATATTAAAAGCCAGCATCAAAGGCATACTGTGTTCATGGAGATTTTGATGCATCCCAATGTCCCACTGATTCCAACAGAGCATCTGCTTCATCTGGATCCTCCCCCCCCACCCCAGATGTTTTGGTATCATGGGTGAATTAGCTAATCCTGAAGTGTAAGCTTATCAGCTTAGTCAGTGGGGAGGAACATTAACTCAGGTCACTTTGTAAATAACCACTTAGCAAATTTTAACTCGTGTGTACTAAATGGCTCCCCAGTGACATATATAAAAGAGTTAAATTATCTTCCACTGTGCTTGGTGTGAAGGGAGGTTGATTATCAAATCACCTGGAGTAGCTGGTGCAGCTAGGGCTATATGACTACAATATTAAAAGGGAAGGAGAAAGACTCTCCAACAATCTCTATTCCACTTCAAATGGACCAAACTAAAAATATCAAGTTCCATATTGGGTGTTGTATGCTTACAGCAATTCCTTAGTGAATGAAGATTGAAACCATCCATAGTTAAGCAAGGGGATGGACACCTGGAACATAGTAGGCACTTAATGTTTCTAGACTTGATGATGTTTTTTCCCATCTGTTAGATTTTTAGGTTCTTACATGCTTACCTGAGCAGAGGGGTTTTTGAATCCTATGTCTTTGGAGGGCTATAATATCGGGAAAAGGGTCTATGGAAATTTTCAAAGGAGTGTGAGTATTTATCTTGAAGAACAATCTTCTTTGGAAAGCCAGTTATCTATCACTTACTGCAGTGATTCCCAAAGTGGGTGCCACTGCCCCCTTGTGGGTGCTGCAGCGATCCAGGGAGATGGTGATGGCCACAGGTGCATTTATCTTTCCTATTAATTGCTATTAAAATAAAAAAAATTAATTTCCAGGGGGTTAAGTAATATTTTTTCTGGAAAGGGGGCAGTAGGCCAAAAAAGTTTGGGAACCACTGACTTACTTCATTAGGATGACAGCAACGAAAAGAGTGTGAAAGGAGTACCTTAGACCTAATGAGTTTTATCAATAAATGTGTATATATTTACACACATATGTATGTATATTGGATATAATATCAATCTTTTTTAGCATATCGGCTAGTTTTGCTAAACTTTGGAAATCCAACTGTTACTTTTTTTCTGATAACAGCATTGAATGGGAAAGGAAAAGATCCCTTCAATATATCTTATAAGTAAGTTGTATAAACATATGTACTTATAAAATATTGCATATAATATCAGTTTTTTGGTATTTTGGTTGATTTTGCTGAACTTTTTTCCCCCTTAATTGTAAGGGATGGCTCTCTGGGAAAGGCTGAGAAAGATATATCGTGGGAAATGTAGGTGACATAAAAACAAAAGATTGCAATAAAATCTATTTTTAAAAAGAGACCCACAGACGTGTATATGTATATAATTCTCCTGGTTGATGTTGGCATGCACACATATAATATATATACACATATGTATAAAATCCCCACTCTATTTGATTTCTGCGTGAGAGTACCATACTGCATTTTTCATTATTCATTATGAGCCTCTAAGGGACTCTGAAAAATATTTAGTCTTTAGGGAACATTAAATTGAAGTGAGCATCTTGGGAAAATTCCTTTTTTAATATGTTTTAAAATGAATTCATGATTATAGTAGTAATGTATCTTCACTCTGCATTAGCATAACATTAAACCAAAAGGCAGAGATGCTTCCAAAGCCCTTCAAGTGACAGTTTTATTAACACCTCATAACATGCAGTGGATCCAGAGCATGTTTGGAAATGTTTTCTATGCAAGTGAAGCATGCCAACTCCAGGGAAACCTCAGAGATAGCTTAAAGCTATAGTTAGAGCTTAATTCCCCAATAGGGACATTTCACAGCAAGAGCCAGTAAATTTTCAAAAGTATGTATGGGGGTGTGTGCGTGTGATGAGTTGGTTATCCCTTATTCTTCTGACATGTGTTGGGGGTAGGTTGGGTCACAGGGTGATCTTAGATTCACAGACTAAAAGGGAGGAGTGTTCATATTACTGTTTACCTATTCTCAGAAGCACTGGGGTAGTAGCAGTGGGCTGCCATTTTTGTGTGTGTGCTGTGTATCATCAGTCTACACTCTGTAGTACTATGTATCTACTCTGAATCATAGAGCTTGGAGAAACAATAATGATCATCTGTTCAACCTCTTAATTTTAAAAATGAGGAAACTGAGGATCAAAGAGGGAATAGACTTGCCAAAAGCCATATGAGGAGTTAAGGGTAGAATAAAGACTAGAACATGGGTCTTCTTACTCTTAGTCCAGTGCTTAAAAACAAACAACGAAACAAAAACAAAAAAAAAAACCCTAACCCTATATAATGCTGCTTCTCTTACAATCAGAATTCTAGAAGCACTTTGTTAATCTCCCTTTTTATCATCTATTTTCTTCATCTCAGCTTTCAGTTCCTGTATCCAATGTTGACCTGCCTTCTGTACTTTACAACCTAAACTAACTACATCTTCACTATTTAATTAATTCCTTCTCCTTTTCATTTTTTTTGCCTTTCCTTTTTATGATTTTTTTAAAATTTTTATTTGGCAGGAGGGGGAAAACACTTCTATTCTTTGTTTTACATATGCTTATTTGCTCAGGCTGAGTTTCTTCCCTCCTTCCCTTCTTTTCCTTCCCTTCTTCCCCATCCTACCTGTGTCTACTCCTTTACAGAATCAAATTTCTACTTCAGATAGAGTAATACTAGTTCAGGTGAAGGCAGAAGCACAACAAGGATATTAATCAAATGAAATATGGTAAGTAAACAGTCTGGAAACCTATGCCTCTGAATTCTACTAATATTGAATTACCTTCTTATAGTTGTTGTTTAATTCTTTTAGTTGTGTCTGACTCTTTGTGACCCCATTTGGAGTTTTCTTGGCAAAGATATAGGAGTGGTTTGCCATTCACTTCTTCCAGTTCATTTTACAGATGAAGAAACTGAGGAAACAGGCAAATTAAGTGACTTTGCTAGAATAAAGGGTAAGGGTTGTATTAAATGGCCTTGGAGATGACATCGAATTCTGAGATTCTGTCATTTTGTGAAGATGGCAAAGCCCAAAGAAATGCAGGAGAGGAGAAAGTGGTAGATTCAGCCCTGTTTAAGTCAGTCCTGTGCTCTCCCTCCATGCATCTCACTATTCTCTGTTGGGGGCATATGTACACTTGCCAATGTTTGCAGACAGACTTGAGGAATTCCTGTGAGGACTCTGATGTCTTTATTCTGTGAGCAGGGTGGTTGTCTCTCTCAGAGGGGGTGACTCCCTCATAATAATAGTGAATCCATAAGTCCCAGTGGGAAGCTGAGTCTCACAGGCACATCAGTACTCAAAACATTTGCTTCTTAGGAAGAATGACTTATAATTAGATAATTTCAAAACGTCTGAGGTAAACTCTCCCTTGGAAGATTAAAATATAAAAAATAAAATATGGGGAAAAAAACGAATATGTAAAGTAAGTCAAAGGAAATCACATAGATCTTGGGTCTGGATGGGTGTGGGGGGATGGAGGAAGAAACATGCAAGTAGGGAAGTAACACATTTTGTGAATCAATTAACTTGGATTCTACTTTCTACTTCAGAGAGGAAATGTTTGGGTGAGAAAAAAGAGCAGGTGAAGGTCTTGAAGGGAAGGAAGACAAGAATTGTGAAGATTACATTGATTGTGGGAGGTGAAATTTGGTAGATTAATGGTAACGTTGAAGGAGAAAGAGAAACTAGCTAACAGAAGAACTCAGGCAAAATGAGAAAGATGAATTTTAAGAAAAGTAAAAGGAATGTAAAGAAAGATGAAAGAGATAAAGAGAAATAGCTATAAATTGTTAAGAAAAGGGAAAGTTGAGCATGGCTGTCAAAGTGCTAAAGAGATGAAAACTTATTAATTAGGTGAGAACTGGGTTTTTTGGGGGGAGAATGTGGGAGAGAGTAGGGAGTGGAAGTGAACAGGAGAACTGATATGAAGAAGAATAAAGGGTTAAAGATCTTGCTTTCAGGAGAAGGATCTAGTTTAGTCAGAAAAAAGCCAGTCTTCATTTAGTACCTTGGGATGGAGGGTGTGTAAGAGGAAGAGTTTGAGAATCAAAGGACAGTGGTTAACAAGGATGGACTTTGGTGGGGAAGACCTGGGGAAAGAGTAGGATAGATGGATTGGGATTTGAGTTTTAGGAAGGTAGGAGGAAAGAGATTTTTGTTAGAGAATGAAATGGTTCCAAATGACCTAGATTATGGATACAAGATACCTGGCTTTACTAGGCACTCGACGAGGGAAATATCAAGTGGGCAGAAATTTGTAGAATATAATCAGGCCTAAGATTCTAGACAGATCTCATCAACTGACACCAGACTTATGTGACACTTTCTTTACTGGGCTCCCGATTTCCATTTTCTCCTCTCTTCAATCCATTTATCATGTAGCTAACGAATTTATATTCTTAGAGTGATAAAGGTAAAGGAGATTCGAAGCAAGATGGAGGCAATGGGAAGAAAAAAAAACTGACTTGAGAACATTTTCAGAGAAAAAATAAATAGTATATGGAAATGGGTTTGAATATGAGGAGTAAGGGAGATGAAGGTCAGTATAACTGAGATTTTGAACCTCAGTGACTAGAACAATTATGGTGCCATTACCAGACCTAGAGAGGACAGAAGCTAGAGCTGCCACTAGAGGAAAGGCGATGATTAAAGATGAAATTATTACTTTCTTCATGCTGCCCGAGTTTCATAAGACCTCTTGCCTGCTTTCTTGTAAGCATGGACTATGTGGTATTTGCCTATTTTTACTGCTGAATTATAATGAAATACCTTGTCTTTCCTAAGGTCTTAGAGCTCCTAGATAAGAATGAGTCAGATATACCCTGGGCCAAAGTCACAGTTTATAATAATATTAGGTCAGCATTTGCAAGCTGGTTATTTATCATGTGGATTAAGATTCCATGGAAAATGTCAACGCTAGCAAAAATTTATTCTCCCAAATATTACATGCAAATGTATGTATATATCAAAAGATAATTGTTAAACATAACATTTTTTGATGTGAAAACAAGCTTAATTTTCTGTTTTATTTAAAAATTTCCCTAACCTCTTCTTATCTTCAGAAAGGAAAAAGGAAAAACTATACCATATGTCACCTCCCCCTTGAATTTATGATTCTGCGAATATGTTTCAAGTCTCAAAGTGTTCATTATAATTATCTCTTCCCCTCTGACTCTCACATAGTGTTTTGCTTACACATATACTTTAGAAATATTTTATATTACTGTTATTTGAGTTCATGCACTCCCAATAGATTAATCTCCATGAGGGCATGGACAATGCTATTTGTCTGTAATGGATGTGTGTATGCCTTTCTTCATAATGTAATGCAATATTGCCTTTTACTGGAGGCAGGTAACATCTACCGATTCCCTGAATTGCCTTATTTATTTTAACCTATTCTCACACTATCTTTCTCTTCCCAGAGAGAAAGATCAATGTCACGTGGATATGCTCAAATTGTCTCAGGATCTTAACAGGACCCCGTTGAAGGAAAAAAAAGCATATCTTCTACTCATGACTACAGCTCCAGAGCCCCCACCGCCGTTAGCCTATTCATATAAGCAGCCTGGACCTTGCTCCAGTAGGTCCAGACAACCTACTCACAAAACATTATATTTCTACAACAATAATGACACCTTTACGTATTAAACCTAACCATTTATTTAGTAATAAGACAAATTATATAGCATTACAGATATTCATTTATTAAAGTATATGCACAAGTGATACATGATATAACAATCCCATAGAAACTTGGGTCACACACATGGCATCTGGAGAGGAAAGTGGGGATACACTGGAAGCTGTCAGAGAAAAAAATGCAACAGAAAAACCCATGTGCTCAGGCTGACTCAAAACCAGGTTTTAAACTGTGATGGCATTGGTTCAGTCAGGGATATCTACATAACACAAACCCCCTTTCACTGTTAACTACAATGTCTCAGTCCTCACAGATCTTCAGTGGGATAAATCTTCTAAAATGAAATGTAGCACTGCTACTTGGTTTAATTTATAATAATCCTTGAAATAACATTTAGAAACTGTTACTGCTTAATAGGAATAGCAACTTTTTAAAGCCAGAGAACTGCTTAAGTCATCTGGTTGGCTATCACTTGGCTCTACAGAGAGCCTCTCTGGTTATTCCTTTACTTGGATGCTACATCATCCGGTCAGAACAGAGTTCATATCACAACATCTTGAGTGGATTCTCTGGGAGAAGCAAAACATATCCTCTTTTTTTAGGAAAGCAGCTAGAGTACCTGTTTTTCCTTTTCGTTATGTTTTTCCCTTTCAAATTAGAAGAGGGCAGAAAAAATAACTTACCCTTTTTTTAGTGGTTTTAAAATAATGAATACATACTCTTATTTATTTCTGGGCTTGAGGCAGTAGGTTAGACAACACAGTTTAATTTTCTCTCTCTGATGCTTATTTTTTGTGTGGAGGGAGTGGTGTTAAAAGTTTTTTTTTCTCCCTTTTCTTGGCACCATCCCAAAGTCTCAGCACAAGATAAAGGACAGATTCTTTTTGCATGTTGTAGTCAAACAAAGTCCATTTATCTTATGACACCAAAAAAAATCAATGTTTGTTAATCAGGGGGAAATGCCTCTCTTATCTTTTATCTTGGCCTTGGTATTTTAAATAATATTAGAAGGTTGACTTCAAGTGTTATGGCCTTCCCTGTCAAAGTCTTCATGAAAATCTCCATTATGAGATTAGCCTCCCCCCCAACATTGTTAGGGTGCCCCTAATGTATAGTTGAGAGGTTTCCCTTTGGGTAAATTTGAGGTGATGCTGAAGTAATACCTAAAATTGTTGCCTTCATTCAGTAGATTGGGAATCACTTAGTTGATGTATTCAGTAAGCTCTTACTATCGGTCCTTCACCTTCAACAAGCGACTTTTCTGACTAACCCTGCTTTTCCTTCAATTATCACTTACCTTGTTCTGTCTTTATCCTCAACTTCTTATATTCCTTTAACTCCTATAACCTCCATATCTTTCTATGACTTAAATCAGTATCCTTTCTTTTAGTGACTCACTTTTTTACTTAAAAAGATAGAGGGACAGTTGGGTGGCTCAGTAGATTGAGAGCCAGGCCTAGAGATGGGAGGTCCTAGGTTCAAATCTGGCCTCAGACACTTCCCAACCGTTGGACTCTGGGCAAGTCACTTAAATTCCCTTGCCCAGCCCTTTACCATTCTTCTGCCTCGGAGCCAATACATAGTATTGACTCCAAGATGGAAGGTAAGGTTTTTTTTAAAGGTAGAGACTAGGAAATTTAAAAAATTGTACTTCAGATTATAAATGAATAATTGTCTCTTTTCTGTCTGTCTGTGTCTTTCTGTCTCTGTTTCTCTCTTCTTCTTCTTCTTCTTCTTCTTCTTCTTCTTCTTCTTCTTCTTCTTCTTCTTCTTCTTCTTCTTCTTCTTCTCCTTCTCCTTCTTCTTCTCCTTCTCCTTCTCCTTCTCCTTCTCCTTCTCCTTCTCCTTCTCCTTCTCCTTCTCCTTCTCCTTCTCCTTCTCCTTCTCCTTCTCCTTCTCCTTCTCCTTCTCCTTCTCCTTCTCCTTCTCCTTCTCCTTCTCCTTCTCCTTCTCCTTCTCCTTCTCCTTTCTTCTACAGTTGTATTCAAATTTTCTGAGCAGCCATAATGTTCTATAGCTACAACTTCCCAAAGCAATTCTCTAAACCCTGAAATGGTGTTTCTTTGTACTCATATTTTCCAGTTTTTAATAAATAAAAGTCCTTTCTCTGCCTCTTTAAACCATCAAACTGTTTACATATACATGAGGCACTATCTTTACAAGGTGATTAGAGACTGGAGTTATGATATGGTTTATTCTTTGCCCCAAACTGCTCAAATCCCATCTAAAAGTTGCATTTCTTCATAAAAAATATTTTAACAGATTTTATCAGACCAAAGTTCTTTTCTTGTACCTTTCAGGCACCCAAAGGTTCATCTATAACAACAGGTATGTCTTATATACTTTAATAATTGATTTAAAAGTTTTTCTTTATGCAAATTTTATAACTTTTCTATGGCTTAGCCCTGACAGTAGTTTCTACCTTTGATTAACACTGAAGCTCTCTGTGGTTTAGAATCTGATTGGTGACCATTCACCTTATCCTGCTTATTCTCACCCTTACCAAGCAACTTTGAAACCATCTCTATACACTTTGAAGTATATTATCTCCCTTCCCTTTCACGCCCACTACCAGCTTTCCTCTTCAAACTTAGAGAACAGTAATTGAATCAACACCACCATTCCTGGAAAGCACATGACAATAATTTGCTCCATGACTCCAATCAACATTCTCTCTGAGTTGCCTGCCCAAACTTTTCTCTCTGGCCACCTTTCCCTTTAGCTGTATGTATTTTATTACCCTATTAGAATCTTAGCTTCATTCAAAACCCAGAGAACAATCTATGTGATAACAATAACATCATAAACAAAAATTACTTGAGTAAGAGACTCCAGAATTGTGTTCAATGAATGAACCAACCCCTATTTGAGAGGATTGATAAGGAAGGATACTATTTCCCTCTGCATAGAGGGATGATGGACTCAAGGTGAAGAGCATGGCATATTATCAGAGAGGGCCAATGTAGAAATTTGTTTGTATGAGGATTTTATTTTTTACTTTTATTTTTTATTTGGAGATTTGGAGAGGCATGGGACCTAATTAAAAAAAAAGGGGGGGGTGGAAGAGGGTTATTGAAACATGTGAAAAATGCACAGAAGAAACTAGAGGGAAAGCCCTAAGGAAAAAGAGGAAAACTTTGAAAGTTATATGTTGAATTTATTATTTATTTTAATATTAGATGCAATTCCTTTCAAGGATTGGATGGATTAGATAGTCATTGAGATACTTTCCAACTCTCAAATCCTGTGATTCTCTGATATATTCAAAATGAAAAGCAAACCACATATAACAGATATTTGAATTTTTATACATAATTCTCTTCTTTTATTCTACTAGGTACATGGAATTTCTCCTTTTATCTTTTGTGTAAATTAAAATTTGAAAAACAACTTTAAAATAAAAAAAATTAAATTACATTTGAAAAAATAGATATAAGATCTTTGAGGGCTGGTTCTATCTTGCTTGCTTGTTTTGGTATCCCCAGCTCTTGGCATAGGGCCTAGCACATAGTAAGTTTTCAATTCCAACTATTTCATTCATTCGTTTATTCACTCACAGTGCTTTGAACATAGTATTAATATAATACATTTTTGCCAAATCTCTAGGGTAATATGTGTGAACTCTATGTGTGTATACATCCATATATACATCCATCCATCCATATACACATATGGAAGGGACCTTAGAATTCATTTAGTTCAACAGCTCCTTTTACAGATGAGGAGATATATTATAAGATGAAAAATCAATATCCAAATACTCCACGTATATTTTATAAAGTTTATTAAAAATAACTTGAAACAAAAGGAAAGTAAAAAGCTACAAGAAAGTAAAAAGCTCTGACCCAGCCGCAGTCGCAAAGGAAGAGAGCAAGAGGATGGGGCTACAACAAACTTATTTACAATACAAAGGGCACTACATGGGTGAAGGGAAAAGGATTCTGGGAGATGAAGTCCAAGGGTTCAAGATTTCTAATTACACATCCCCCTCCCCGTGATCCTTTGGGTGACACTTCTCTCCAAGGGATCATTTAAAACATAATCAACTTAAAACTCTAAAGAGTTTTAACTAAAGGTATATATAATATTGCAGTTTCTAAAGGGAAATTACAATGATTTGGGGGTTATTTTTACCCCTTACAATATCCATAGAACTTGTTATTTGCCAAAAGTCATGCAAGTAGCAAGTGACAGACCATTTAAGTCTCTCTTGTCCAATCTAGTACTTTCCCACTACACCAAGGTTTGGGAACCTCTTCTATTAGGTATCAGTCCTTCACTAGAGGATGATGAAGTGCTTTCATTGCTTAGAGGCAGTATATGTGACCTTTGGTCAGGAGTTCTTCAGTAGTAATCAAGCCTAGAATTAGCAGCTGGACATGACTCCCAGTAGCAACAACTGATCCAGAAGCAGGAAAACCATCTCCCTGCCACAGATGCCCAGCTCCTCCTTTATAGCCAGCCTTCTATTCTCACCCTGACCCCCCTTACCCGATGCTTTATCCCCACAGCTGCTTCTATGAACACCCACATTCTGTCACTACTAATTGGGATACTAATCCCCTCAGACAAGGACTACATTCTGGACTGACTTTGGCTCCTTGTAACCATGAAGTGGTATAAATGCCAATCCCTCCCTCACAAAAGGCTTCTCTCTGTGCCCCCCATTCCCCCACCAATGTCCTGCCCAGGGCATGTGACTGCATCCACACAGAAGAAGAGAATAAATATTTTACTAAAAAAATGCCATAAAAGTTAAGACTTGTTTTACGAGGGAATCCTTAGTGGTAATCTGATCCTCACATGATAATGTGTTGCAAATTACTAGTAAATGCTCTCCCCAGTAATCTGTGAACTTGATTTTGTACTGCACAATGAGTCATTGCATGAAAGAGAAAATGACCTTTCACCTTCAGAAATGTGGTTTTAAACCTAGGTTTTAAATCAAAGTCCTTGATGAAATACATTTGGTGGATTCAGATCACCAATCTGCACAGAACAATAATTCTCTAGAATGCAGACTTCTTTTTGTGGGAAAAAACCAAGCAAGACTGGCTTTAGGCAAATGTCTGCTGTCCCAGATCTGCAAGCCTTCAGCCTATTTCTCATGTGAGCTCTTCACTGAAGCTCACCATTTTTCTCCTGTCTTTGAAGATGACTGGCTTGGGGATTTTCCCAGAAGCATTTGAATTTTTGAAGTATTAATTCCAAGGGTATAGTCTTGCTGTCAGCAGAGTCTCTTTGTCAGTCTTGTTACTCTAACCCATGAGAATGAAATGATACTCTATGGTGAGAATTTCAGGCATTTGCTTAGACAGGTGAGAGGAGTGATATATTTGGGATAATAAGGCAATTTCTCATAAATTCAGCCAACTTTTACTAAAGGGGGAAGGAAAGCAAACACGTATTTACTAAACATCTACTTTGTACCAAGCACTGTACTAAGTAAGTACTTTACAAATATCTCATTTGATTACTAAGGGATTCCTTTTTGCAAAGTACAGTGCTAGGTGCTGGGGAAGGTAAAAAGTTTAGATGAAACAAAATCCTTGCTTTTATGATGTTTATTGCCAAGTAGGAGAATAAATGGAAAAAATAATTTAAAGTGTCCCTTATGTGTTGGGCACTATACTAGGTTCTATGAGTAGTATTACTCAAGTAAGATAGTCTTTGTTCTCAAGGAAGTTATATATATTTTAAAACTCTTTCCTTCCATCTTTGAATCAATACTAAGTATTGATTTCAAGTCAGAAGAGTAGTAAGGACCAGGAAATTTGTAGTTAAGTGACTTGCCCAAGGCTATACAGCTATGAAGTGTCCGAGGTCAGATTTGAACCCAGGACCTCCATCTCTAGGCTTGGCTCTCTATCCACTGAACCAGCTAGCTGCTCCTAAGGAGGTTTTATTCTAATAAGGGATATAGCACCTATTGAGGAATGGTAGAAGGGAGTTTTAGTTAGGGAGTCATGGGGATTATGAAAAGACCTATATAAGGCAATTGTGTCCTTTCCAGTAGCAGTGGCAGTACTCATTTGATCATGACACAAAACCCAGGGAAAGTGGTACAAAGCAAGGTACCATGTAAATTCTAAGGCAGAAAATCATTACTGAAGAGAGATCAAGAAATGTCTCATGGAAGATATCTCTATACACCAGCTGAGAATGGAACACAACCATTGACTCCTTTCTCAAGAGTGACAGTTGCCTGTTTGATTTCATTGATCTCCATTAGGTGCTAAGCCAGCTAGATTAGCAATACTATTAGGGAGCACAAAAAAAAGAGCCTTAGCAACCAGACCCAGGATGTAGCTAATGAAGTTCCTGGGCATGGATTGTTTCCTAGGCTGGTATATCAATCAACCCAAAGTGTCATGCTATAGGAGAGTGGTGAAATGGAGAAGAGAATAATTAGGGAAAACATCACAGCTGACTTCAAATGTGAGAAGTGCTGTCTTGTGGTGAAAGAGTTGGACTTGTTCTGCTTGGCCCAGGGGCAAAAACAAGAACACTTAGTAGAAAATAGTCAGATTTCAATTCAATAGGAAGAAAAATGTAGTGAACAATTATAGTGAAGAGAGACAGAGCCTAGATAGCTGACCAGTAGGAAGCAGTGCAGTGAGCTTCCCTCTACAAATTCCTCCAAGAAGTTCTAGAAAATGTACCAGATCAAATCCTAATGGGGAATCCAGAAAAAGTCACAATGAGTCATTTCTGGGTCCATCTTGGAAAAGGGAGATAGACAGGGAGGTCTGTGGACACAGAGGATGGGTCTAGCCAAAAGCATACTATGTGTGAACATTCTAGGACCTAGGGAAAGGCTTTGCACTAGAATAAAAGGACGTCCCAGACCCATACCTACACACCACCAGACCCACCCTGGCACATTGTGATGGGGACAGCTGGGAATTGGCAATTTTATTGCTCTCTACCCAGTTCCAGATCACATATCCAGGGAAGACTAAGAAGGGATCCGAGCCCAGGAATGTTGTTCCTGGTTAAAGAGTCTCTGAGTAATGTATAGGGAAAGGAGGAAGTTCAGAAGCTAGTCTCAACAGTGGTATGACTCCATCCCCAGATGCTGAGTAGAGTCTTATTTCCAGCATATAGGCCAGCCTACAGAGGAATTACCAAAGCAAGAATCTCAGACCAAAGGAGAGCCTACAATTTCACTATTCCAAGCCAATAGAGCTGGCTAACGGAGGCTGAGCCCAGCAGCACACTTCTCTTTTTTTCAGAGCCAAACTCAGGTCAGGAACTTGCAGAGCCAGAGAGGAGGGACAGCAATCATATTTTCACATAAATCAGGTCATTTTCAGAACACTAAAAGCATTCAGATCCTCAACCTTGTCTCTGATATCCTAGAATAACACAATACCCAGTACCACAAGAAACCAACAGCAGGAATAGCCTAAATCTTCCCTCCAGAAGTGTGACAGAGACAAGCTTTAATATCAAGCCCTAAGTCAGGAACAACCTGGAAGAATAAGGAAACAAACAAACAAGGAATCTTACCACAAAGAGCTTTGCAAGGATGCATGCTCAAGGTTCAGCCCCCTAAAAGAGAATGACTTTAAAGATTCTACAAGTAAAATTACAAAGAAAAGCACTGCTTGGGGAAAAAAATTCAGCTACATTTTTGGAAGAGATGAAAGTAAATTTAAAAAATATTTTAAAATGTTTTAGTAAATGCAATGAGAGGGCTTGAGGAAAAAATTGAAAAGAATAAAGAGCTATGAAAGAAAGAAGGGGCAGCTAGGTGGCTTACTGGATAGAGTACAGGTCGGGAAGATCTTAGTTCAAATCTGGCTTCAAACACATCTTTGTGTTCTTGGGTAAGTCACTTAAGCCTCTGTTTGTCTTAATCTACTAGAGAAGAAAATGGCAAACTTCCCCAGTTATCTAGAAAACTATCGGTAATTTGCTAATGGTCGCTGGCATCATATAGAATCAGATAGGACTGAACAGTTTAATGACTAAACAACACAGAATTGGAAAGGAAATTAATAGTTTGGCACAAGAAGTACAAAATCTTGCCCTAGCAACAAACTCCATGAAAATTAGAAGTTAATGACAGTATGAGGCAAGAAGAAATATGGAAATAAAGTCAAAAGATTGAAATAATAGAAGAAAGTAAACTTTTTCATAGCAAAAAAATGGACCTGAAAAATGGATCAAGGAGAAAAATTTTAAGAATCAATGGACATTTGAAAACCATGATCAAAAGATACATTGTTATCTTATTTCAAGAAATATTAAAAGAAAACTGCCCAGATTTGAACTAGAGGGGAAAATGGAAATAGAAAAATTCTACCGATTCCTTTTTGAAAGGAGTTCCAAAATAAAAACTCCCAGGCCCATCTTGGTCAAAATCTAGAGTTTCTAGGTCAAAGAAAAAATACTGCATGCAACAAGAAATAAATAATTCAGGTATAGTCAGGATCACACATGATTTAGCAACCACCACTAGAAAGTGGAGAAATTGGAATACAATATTTCAGAAAGCAAAGAGTATATGCTTACAACAAAGAATACGTCCACCAAACCCAAGTATAATGCTATGAGGAAAAAAATGGATCTTTAATGAAATAGAGGACTTCCAAGCATTCCTGATGAAAAGACCAGAGCTGCAGGGAGATATAAAAAGGTAAATGTGAATGAATGAATAATAAAGGAATAAATAGAGATAATTGCTTCCATTCTAATATGGAGAGATGATGCATGTGTCATGAACCCTATCATGAAGGGTCATAGAGGAAAGACCAATTAAACAAAGCCTGGAAGTGATTCTGATATATTTTTATGATCTTAAAAGAAGAATGGATAGAGAAGAGAAGAAGAATACACTATTAGGAAAGAAAGATTAGTGTAAATTATATCACGTAATCAGAGTAAACAAGTAAACATTAATACAAAAAGAATGGGGTAATGGAGTTGCAGCTGAATTTCGAACCTCACTTTTATTGGAACTGATCAAAAGAAGAAAGACTAAACACATACACAAATTCACACTTAGTTGGATACAGAAATACATTTTGTTGATAAAGGAAATAGGAAGGAAGAGAGATAAATGGGAAAGAGAATTAGAAGGAAAGTAGATTAAGGGAGAGATTAGCCTTAAGCAAAACAAACTAAAGGGATGCAATAATAGTTACAGCTCTTTCTGAGGTGGAAAAAATGGGAATCTGCAATGGTGGCCATCATTGGATGGGGAAAGGCTGGACAAGTGATGGAACATAAATATGATGTAATACTATTGTGCTGAACTCCTATCAGTGTAATCACCAACCATAATTCCAAAGGACTAATGATGGAACATACTACTTACTTTCAGAATGAGACAAGTAAATTTTCAGTTATTGCCAATGTGCAAATTTATTTTGATTATACATATTCACAAGGTTTTTCTGTGTGTGTATGCTCTCAGAAATCTTAGAGTTAAGAGATTAAATAATTAACTTCAGTGATATAGGAAACTTTCAGGTGAGGAACTTCCTTTATCAGTAAGGTTGGCACTTTCTCTGCAATTTATAGTTTTGGAAAGTACCTAGAGCACTAGAGATTAACTGATATCTCCAGGTCATACAACAAGGATGTGTCAGTGGTTGACTTGGATCTAGCTGTTTCTGGCTTCAAGACCAGCTCTCTGATCATTGGACTCTCTTTACTAACAATTATAACATTCCAAAAAGTAAAATGGGCTTTACATGATTCATATTTTTACTTTCTCCTTCACCCTCCCTTTATTCCCCCCCATAGCCATTTCCACTGGTTTTAACATGTGCCATCGATCAAGACTTATTTCCATATTATTATTATTTTTTTATATTTCCATAATATAGTTGCATTGGTGTGGTTGTTTCGAGTCTACATCCCCAATCATGGGCTCTCTCAGACAGAAGTGAATTCCCTTTACTGGTAGTCGTCAAATAGAGGTTGGATAACCACTTATAAGGCGTGTTGTAGACCGGGTTGTGTTTAATCATGGTTTGGAATAGACCTCTGATATCCCTTCCAACTTTGAGAATCTGAGAGTCAGCACCAGAGTAGATTAGGAATATATTACTATGGGAGCAGGATGAAGGGTTAAGTAATTATAATTTGTTTAATTCAAAATCTTCATCCAAGCTAGTATTTAATATTGCAGTTTTCTCACCCTAATGTCACCTTTATTTCTAGAATTCCTTCTTTAAAATAAGAGTATAATACACAGCCCTAGATTAGAGTAGCTACTCTATTGAATTTCATTTCCCTACTTTCTGCTGTCTGGGACCCTCCATAGAAGGACTGTAGCCACTTATATAGCACTGCTTTCATTTGGGTCTTCTGTTTTTCCAACTCTACAAAGTTTACTGCTTGGCACACTCTTGTTGGTTCAGGTCTGATTAAGTTCTCAATCTTCAGTTCTTTTCTTCTGTGGGGTCAATGGGTATCTACAGGAGGGGAACTCCTTCTGAGTCAGTCAATGAATGGTCCTTGTGGCAAGATCTCATCTCTTCCACAAAATTCCCTGAATATGGATATTCTTCCCCACTTGCTTTGCAATTCTGTCATCTCTAGGATTTTTTTGGCCACACAAAACAGTCAGAGTTATTGATTCAGATTGGATGATTGAAAACTCTACAGTATTTCTAACCACTATAGGTTTAGGTTGATTATCCTTTAAGAACTGCCAAGGCATTTTAATTATTTCAAGATTTTCTTACACTGAATGAATGGTCACTGAAGGGACAGTCAAGTCATCATTCTGATGTGAAGTTGTATTCGAAATGTATTCCTAAATATATATGCCCTAGACCTAGGACTCTGCTCTATTATTCTATATGTGAACACTGGGGAGGTCAGAGTTATTGTTTCTTATTACAGATAATTGGCTTCAGATATAAATACCCCCTGCTTTCAAGAAACTCAAGGTCTTAAGGGGGAAACAATATTCAAATTGGTATAAATAAGATATATACAGGTAAAACTGGAGACAATCAGCAGACAGAAAGCCTTTGCATTAAAGGAATTGAGAAAAGCTTTGTATAGAAGGTGGGACTCTATCTGGGACTTAAAGGAAGTCAGGGAAATCAAGATTTGTTGATTAGGAGGGAGAGAATTCCAGGCACGGGGGACAGTTAGTGAAAATACTCTTAGCTTTATATTATCAAAACCATAGGCTCCAATTAGCCTGAGAAAAAATGGTGATATAAAGAGCAGAGAGCAGGCACCACAGCTGTGCTAAAATCTTGGAATGGTAATGTACACTTCAGCTTGACAACAAGCCTACTTAAACATCATCCAGCTGTAATCTGGTTTTGTTACTTTAATATGACTCAATCAGTATAGGTTAATTGGGTATCTAGTAGTTATGCTTTGTGCTCTTCTGTTTGAGCCAAATAACATCTGTTCTGATAATAAAATGAAACCTGCTTAAGAACAAAGCTACAAATAACACGACCTCCTTATGTTATATGGTGAACTCCAAATAGCTCCTAGAAAACCCATTAGACAACTCTAATGAAAACCCCACTGGAGAATTAATTTTCCTGAATAATCGCATCTTGAACTTTTGAACACTCATAATAATGCAGCATGCCTTTTTTATTATATTTTATTTCTATTCTTTGTCTCTGTTCAATTTTTTCCTCTCTTTTTATCCTTTAATTCTCCTGATTACTTACTTCTTTTTATGTTACCTCATTTTTAGGCATGTTTATTGGTGATTCCTTTTCTTTTTTTGGTTAGAGCACTGAACATAGAATCAGGAATAACTGAGTTCAAATCTTACCTCCCACACTGATGACCTAGAGCAGTGATAGGCAAACTACAGCCCGCAGGCCAGATGTGGCCCCCTGAAATGTTCTATCCGGCTGTGCAACATTATTCCTAATCTGACAAATACAATGAGTAGGATATAATACAATGAAACTTCGAAAAAGTTGCCTTAGAAATAGACCGACAGATGAGCATTTCCTTTTCTTTGGCCCCCTCTTTAAAAAGTTTGCTCATCACTGAACTAGAGGGTAGGCTTTAATCTTCTCTTCTGAAAAATAAAGGGATAGGTCTCAGTGACCTTGAAGTTACTTCCAGTCCTTAATCTGTGATTCTCCTAATCTTTTTCCTCTTTCTCTTTCATTTCCTTCTCCTCTCTTTCCAATTTGACTTCCTTTTATTTTCCTTCCTTTTGCTTCTTTTTTCTGCTTATCTACTTCCAGAAAATGAGAGGACAAAGATCAGAATCAGGAATGAGGAAAAAGGGGATTTGTCTATTCATTTACAACCTTATTTCTCTCATCCATTTCTATTTTCTTTTAGTAATATCCTATCTTCTGTCTTAGTCTTCCATGCTTTCTTCTAGGATAACTTCTAATGGCCAATAAACAATTGTTAAGTAACTATGACATGCCAGGTGCTGTGCTAAGCACTGGGGATATAATTAATTAAAGGAAAGACAGATCCTGCTGGCAATAAATTTACAATCTAAAATATAATATTGAAAGTGTGATGATTAAAAATTCTAAGAGATTGACTTCCAGGTAAGAAAATAATTTTATTGATCAGGTTAGTAATAATAAATTAATGGTCAGTGAACCTCTCAGTAATCAAAGACAAGGAACTCCCTTCATGCAGATCATAAATATGATTTTGGGAGCTCATTATTCAATACCTAACTTGGATATCCCAAGACATCTCTAATTGGTGAACAACCAATGAGGAGGTGGTTCATCAAAAATCTCCAACCCCTCCTGGGTGATGGTTGATAGTGATGCATTTGGCTCCATACCCCAGTGTTTAGGGGGAGAAATTCAGTTCTGCTCAGTAAGGAGTATCCTTCTGAAATGTTTCTTAATGAGAGGTTCAATGCCTTTTAGCAGTAACAACTAGTCTAAGCTAGTTCTAATTTACTAAGTAAGGCGAACCTCCTAATTTCTCATTTCTATCAGACTCTAGAGTGGGATATTCCTTGATGTTCTTAGGAACAAAGGTGTAAGTGCATACTCATGAGTCAAGGAACTGGTCTGAGCCTCTAATTGAGAATCCTGATATAGAAATAATTCAACACATTAAAAATTAAATCTGCTTACAAATTGATATGTGTCATAGAAATCACCCAGTTCAACTTTCATCTTACAGATGAGGACACTGAGACTTAGAGGAATTATAACTTGGGTCTTTGGACATCAAAGCTAATGGTCTTTTCATTGTCACACTGTCCTGTATTTTTAAAATTTCTCTGAGTTTCTTTACCATTCCCAACTTCTTTTTTTTGGTAAGAAAGCACATGTGAAGTATGTATATGCACTATCCACGTAGATTTTGGGTAGATCCGCATGAGTAAGTCTAAATATTCCTTACAGAGAGGTATGAATGGAGTCTTGCCCTCTCCTTTCCAGGGGAAAACTATTCATACTCCTGAAGGGAGTAGGAGATTGGTGCAATAAGACTGACCTATTTGTTCTTCTCACAGAGAGAGTATTGGATTAGAAGTAAATCTACTCTGCCCTCACACTAAATATTGCTAATGTAGGAAAAAATGATTTTATTCTTAGGCTCAAACTCCTTTCTTGGTCACCATTCCTTATGGAAAAAAAAGAGTGCCCCAAGCTCATATTTGAAGGCTTGACTCCTTTCCCACCAAATGCTAGTTACACGAAAGATCATCATAAGTAGTGATCAGTGAATATACTCATTTATTTAAGCAGAGTGCAAACAGAAATCAGAAGTTATAGAGATGAGAATATACCAAGTATATTCTTTCCACAGGAATTCGGATATCTCACATGAATTCTGCCCTTTATTAAGGCATGTAGTATTGAGTAACTATTCTCTCCAGCAATGACAATCTCATTAATTTTCCAGGCTTGTAGCCCAGGTTACATATGGTAAGAGTTGCTTAAGAACATACCAATGTATGAATACTTACAATGAAAGAGCTACCCTAATTTTTTCCCCTATTGCCCATTGATTCAGACCTGGTACACAAGCTCCCTTATAGCATGAAGATCTATTCCATTATACATTTTTCACACCAAAAACTAGTGTCTTTAAACAGTAAACATACCATTCTTTTTTTAAAATTAAAAACCTCTTACTTTCTGTCTTAGGAATAACTCTAAGACAGAGAGGCAAAGGCTAGGTAAACAGAAATTAAATGATCTAATTAATATCACATAGCTAGGAAGTGTCTGAGATCAGTTTTGAACTCAGGTCTTCCCAAATCTAGGCTTGGTGCTCTATCTACTGTGCTATCTAGTTGCCCCACACCATTCTTTTTAAAAACAGTGATATTGTTATCTATATTTTCTAGATGGAGGAGGAAATGAATACCCAGCTATCTCAAATAATCTGACCCGATCTATTCCCTCCACTAGATAATGATAACCAATATTTATATAGTGCTTTAAATTTTACAAAGCACTTTACTTGTGTTATCTCATTTGAGCTTCACAACAATCTTTTTTTTAACATTTATTAATCTACATTTTTAACATGGTTACATGATTCATGCTCCACCTTTCCCCTTCACCCCCCCCAAACTCCCCCCACCCATGGCCGATGAGCATTTCCACTAGTTTTGTCATGTGTCCTTGATCAAGACCAATTTCCAAATTATTGGTAGTTGCATTGGTGTGGTAGTTTCAAGTCCACACCCTCAATCACATCCACCCCGACCCATGCGTTCAAGCAGTTGTTTTTCTTATATGTTTCCTCTCCTGCAGTCCTTCCTCTGAGTGTGGGTAGCATCTTTACCATAAATTCCTCAGAATTGTCCTGGGTCATTGTATTGCTGCTGGTACAGAGGTCCATTACATTCAATTTTACCACAGTATATCAGTCTCTGTGTA
>NC_058132.1:121995732-121996153 GCF_016433145.1 Gracilinanus agilis | reverse complement strand
GATATCAAACTTTCCATTTAGCCCTGGTCTTTTCTTTGCAAATACCTGGAATTCTTCAATTTTGTTGAATGCCCATACTTTCCCCTGGAAATATATAGTCAGTTTTGATGGGTAGTTGGTCCGTGGTTGCAGGCCCAGCTCTCTTGCCTTTCTGAATATCGTATTCCAAGCCTCACGGTCTTTTAGCATGGAGGCTGCCAGATCCTGTGTGATCCTGATTGGTGCTCCTTGATATTTGAATTGTCTCTTTCTGGCTTCTTGTAAGATTTTTTCTTTTGCTTGAAAGCTTTTGAATTTGGCAATAATATTTCTAACCGATTTCTTCTCTGGGTCGAATGTAGTGGGTGTTCTATGAATCCTTTCGATGTCTATATTGCCCTCTTGTTGTAGGACTTCAGGGCAATTTTGCTGAATAATTTCT
>NC_058132.1:121952882-121995637 GCF_016433145.1 Gracilinanus agilis | reverse complement strand
CATTAGCTTCTACTTGCTCAATTCTAGCCTTTAGGGATTGATTTTTGGCTATAATCTTTCGGTTTTCGGCCATAATCTTCTGGTTTTAGGCCATAATTTTCTGGTTTTTGGCCATAATCTTCTGGTATTCCTTTTCAATCTGGCCAATTCTGGTGTTCAATTTGCTTATCAGTTCATTTGATTTCTGAGCCTCACTTTCCAATTGCAAGATTCTACCTTTTAAACAGTTATTTTCTTGCCAGATCTCTTCCATTTTCCTCAAAATCTCAGTTTTGAACTCTTCCATAGCTTGTGAGGAGTTTTCCTTATTTGAGGAGGGTCTGGATGCTTGTTTGTTCTCCTCCTCTGTTTGCTCGGTTGTCTGGATTTTCTCTGTGTAAAAGTTGTAGAGTGTTAAAGGCTTCTTTTTCTTGTTGTTATTCTTTCTCTTCTGAGTTTCCTGAGACTGGGTAGCCATTGTTAGCCCAGCAGCTTCTCAGGTTTATCCTTTTGCTCAGGGTCTGTCTGCGGTCTATTGGCTCCTGAGGTCTGAGTTCTGGTTTTTTCCAAGGTCAAGCCCCCTGGTGGGCCCACTTGCTTGATCCTCTGCAAGAGGTTCCTTTACAAGTCTCAGGGCGCTGCTTCCACAGTCGTATACCCGTCTGCACTGGTTCCCCACTCAGGTTTTCGGAGCTTTAGTTCCTGGCTATGTCTGCCTCCACCCACGCCTCTGCCCGTGCCTGTGCGCTCTGCGTTTGGCGTCCACTCTCTGCTCCCGCGCTCAGATTTCGCTTGCGTACTTTGGCTTATTGGGGTCCCAGATCTTGTTGCTCTCAGGAACAGGCCCCGGAGCTGCCAATGACTCGATGGGTGCCCCAAACTTGCTCTATTTCTTTTTAGCTGGGTTCCGTGCTATAGGTGCTGTGTTTTGAGGGGGTGGGGGTGGGGCGGTTGCTCAGCCTGAGATTTAGTGAGAGCCCTTTATAGCCTGGAAATGTCTCGATTCCACGTACCTTCCACGCTGTGCCCTGTTGTGGGGTTCCTCCCTTCGTCTGGACTTGTTTTTATGTCCCCTTGAGGAGTTTTGTGTGTTTCGGTCAGGAGAGGTTAAGAGCTGCTTCTTACTCTGCCGCCATCTTAACCCGGAACCCCCACAACAATCTTTTGAGATAGGCTCTGGACATATTTTTATCCTCATTTCATAGATAGGGAAACTGAGGCAGAGAGGTTAAGTGACTTCCTGATAAGCTGGAAAGTGTCAGACAGGTTTTAAACCTAGAGTTTTCTGATTTGAAGCCCAGTACTAAACAATGCTATTCCATTTCTTAATACTGAACTAGGTAGTACTCATGTAAAAAGAATACCCATTTGCTTGCTTATCCATTGGACAGCAAGTATTTGTTTTCTCCTGTTGTGTGTATTGTTCTAGGGATATGGTATAAACTATGAAACAATCTCTGCTCAAAGGGGCAAGTCTAATGGGGGAGGAATCAAGCACATACATAAAAGTAGATATAGCCTAAATATAAAGTGGATAAATAAGAATAGATACAAACTAGTGACATAAAAGGTGACTTAAGATGAAGGAGGTCATTAGAAAAAGAAGAGATCAAGTAAAACTTCTTGCAGAAAATGTTGCCTGAGTTTGATCTTAAAGGAAGAAAGCGACTCTATGAGATAAAGGTAAGGGGAGAGTACAGTCCAGGCTAAATTATTAGTGAGAAAGCATAAATGGGAGATGGTGTATCATGTGTGAGGAATTGAAAGAAGCCAAGACATCTGGATCACAGAATTCAAGGAGAGAAATATTCAATGGAGCTGAAAAAATAATTTGTAGTCAGATTGTGAAGGACTATGGAAACTAAATAGTGGATTTATCCTAGAGGCAATAAGAAGAGAGTAGAGTTGATTAGGTAGGAAAGCACACGGTTACATCTGCAAATCAAGAAAAATGATTTTGGCAGCAACGTGTAGAATAGACAAGAGTGATGAGAGACAAGAGACAGAGAGATTAATTAGGAATTCATTGCGATAATCTAGGTGAGAGGTGATGAGGGCCTGGACCAAGGTGGTACCTTTATGAGTGGAGAGAAGGCATCAGATGTTATATAGAAATGGCAGGATTTGGCAACATCTTTGATATGGGGGGGGGTAAGAGAGTGTGAGGAATTCAGGATAATAATAACATTATGAACTTGGGACTCTGGAAGGTATATAATAAATGTTCATGCCAATGATTCTGGAAATATTTGTTGGCAGAGGATGTAGTTATTTAAAATTCCATCAATATCATATTATAGTTGATAAAGCCCTTTCAAATCATTTAGTCCAACTGCTTTATTTTATAGAGTAGAGAACAGAGGCCTGAGTAATTTGCTAAAGATCAAACACATGAAGGAAGACCTAGCAGACCTAGGATTGGAACTCAGGTCTTCTGACTTTACTTCCTCCCACTACATCTAATTGCCTAATTTATATGGATAAAGGAATGGCACTTTTTTCAGCTCTTAAATTTACCCCTTAAATACTATATATAAACACAGCAACAATTAACTAATTGTTATTCAATAATTTGTGTCATTTCCAGTCCTCTTTTTAGTATTTTTATTGGCTACTAGAAAACCAGTAGCAATTTCTTGAGCCAATATAGGGATGACAAAGAGAGAAAGTATAACTTAGCCCATTTTGATTTTGGTGCCAACTAGTGCCATGAGGGCAGAGACTGTGCATCCTAAATAGAATAGGTACTCAGTATATATTTGTTTGAATCAATTAATCAAAAATGGATGGATGGATGAAGAGTATAAGAATTCTTAGAAAGTGCCACTTAAGGATAAATAACATTTCAGATAATTTCTTGAGACATTACATTTCATCCTATTACCTCTGAATCTAAAACATTCTAATTCAGGGTTGGTGACCTATGTTAAGAGGGCCAGGACCATCCATCTGTTTTTGTATTGTAGGTAAGTTAAAATGGTTTTTACATTTTAAGATACAATTTTGTTGTTGTTGAGTTGTATCCAACTTTGCATGATCCTATTTTGGGGTTTTCTTGGCAAAGATACTGGAATGGTTTTCCACTTACTTCTCTAGCTCATTTTACATAAAAGGAACTGAGACGAATAGGGCTAAGCGACTTGCCTAGGGTCACCCAGCTAGTATCAGTAATCAGGGTCTGAGGATTGAGTTGAACTCAGGAAGATGAGCCTTCCTGACTTCAGGCCTGACACTATCCACTGAGCCATCTTGCTGCCCTAAAATACAATAATTTGAATGCTATTATTTAAAAAAAATATAAAAACTATTCTTAGTTCACCCAGTAGAATTTGGTCAGGAGAGCTGTAATTTACTAAATGATTGTTTCCATCAGTCTCTTTTACTCATCCTTCTTTTTCTCTCTTCTCTTAATTTTTCTTCCTTTTCTCCAATAATTAAAAAAAATATCATTGAAATGGATAAGACATAGTACTGACTCCATGGGTTGAAGTAGACTATAGTGGGGGTAGGAAATAAAGTAGAGAACAGTATAGGAGAAAATTATTTGTTCACCATATGCCATATGTATTAGTATAAAAGGAGGAATAAGAGGTCAGTTCTAGCCTAACCCTGTCAATCTGAATTGTACCAACTCTTTTATGTCCTCTCTGTAGAGTAAGGTATCTAAATGGAAGACCTTGATTCTATGGGCCAAAGTTTATAGAAGAGCTTAAGTTAATTGGAATCAGATCCAGGGAGGATCTGTAAACTGGTCAAAGATGGTAACTGGGAGCTAGGATTATTAAGAAAAAAAGAAGAGGACCAATGGTCAGTGCTAAAGCAATGTAACTTGATAATCAAGTTATGTTTGCAGAGAATTATTGTCCCTTTCTGGTAGTTTGCTTTCCTTACTAAAGGCTTAAATTCATGGAATTATAGGATATACTTTGCTTAACTTTCCTAGCTCAAGATATTCATTTTCTATTCTAATTCTATTTTTAATTCTTTAATCTAATTGAATTTCTTCCTTGTTAAGAGATCTTTTTCTTAGACTTGTCATGAACTTTTTTTTTAAACCCTTGTACTTAGGTGTATTGTCTCATAGGTGGAAGATTGGTAAGGGTGGGCAATGGGGGTCAAGTGACTTGCCCAGGGTCACACAGCTGGGAAGTGGCTGAGGCTGGGTTTGAACCTAGGACCTCCTGTCTCTAGGCCTGACTCTCACTCCACTGAGCTACCCAGCTGCCCCTTGTCATGAACTTTTGCTGAAATTCTTAGAACATTTAAAGGGTGAGATTTGGACCTAGAATTTCATTGATATGGCGAACTCCCAGATGAAGAAACTCCTTCAGCCAATGTAGCCAATCACCTTTTCTTTATCTTCAAGTCTTAAAAAATTAGCTAGAGCATGGTTAGTTAGATGGTTAATTATTCTGAGCTGCCTTTGAAATTCTTTCTTCTGACCTGCTCTTGGGTTAATCACATTATATTAAATGCTTGGCAGATTATTGCGGGATACAATCAGTAAATAATTAATAATAAACACTATAAATTCATTTTTTCTGAATATAATCCAGCTTTCCATTCCACAAGGGTGGAAGGTTGTATATCTACTCTGTGCTCTGACCCTGTCCCCCTGCTTTATCTACATACTAACTTTGGGGAAGTAGTGCATTGGGGCTATGTCTTTTCTGCATATATTTATTTTATTTTTAAAAATTAATTTTTATTATTTTTACCAATTACATATAATAATAAATTTCCACATGAGTTTTCTGAAATTTTATTATCTAAATAGTCTCCTTCTCTCCCTTCCCTCCTGCCCTCCCAGAGCTGGCAAGCAATTCGATCTGGGTTAAAAGGGGCTATGTCTTATTGCTAGATGCTAGGCCACTGAGTCTTCAAGAGTCTGCAGCCATGATTTGGTACCATGCCCAAAGGGCTTTAAAAGACTGTCTGCCCTTTGATCCAACCACACCATTGCTGGGTTTATACCCAAAGAGATCATAAGGAAAGAGACTTGTACAAAAATATTTATAGTTGCGTTCTTTGTGGTGGCAAAAAAATTGGAAAATGAGGGGATGCCCTTCAATTGGGGAATGGCTGAACAAATTGTGGTATCTGTTGGTGATGGAATATTATTGTTCTCAAAGGAATAATGAACTGGAGGAATTCCACGTGAACTGGAATGACCTCCAGGAACTGATGCAGAGTGAAAGGAGCAGAATCAGGAGAATCTTATACACAGAGATGGATACTTCTCTACTGGCAGCAATGCAATGATCCATGACAATTCTGAGGGACTTGTGAGAAAGAACGCTATCCACATTCATAGGAAGAACTGTGGGAATAGAAACAGAAGAAAAACAACTGCTTGATCACATGGGTCAATGAGGATATGATTGGGTATGTAGACTCTAAATGATCACCCTAAGTCTTGATCATTGAAGCATGTAAAACCCAGTGGAATTGCTCATTGGCTACGGGAAGGAGAGGAGAGGAGAGGAGGGAAAGAACATGATTCATGTAAACCCTGGAAAAATATCCTAAATTAATTATTTAAATAAATTAACTAAAAAAAAAGCGTCTGCAGCGACATCATCTGCCGCTTTAGCTGTGTAAACGGTAAGAGCTACTCAAAGCAGGCTTACAACTTTATTAAGTATAAAGTTTCATATTGCAAGAATACAGGAAATCTCAGTGTCTGCAAATTGTGGCAAGATGAATTTAGGAAGGCTCTTGCTATTACCATTCCTTCCTTTTACTTTCTTCTCCCTCTTAGTTTTTCTATCACTACTTTTAAAATTCATTCACCAGAACATTTCTATGCTTCATTCCCACCCAAATTCTCCTAGGATTGTAGAGCATATTTGGTTCCAAAGCACTGTGGGAATGTAGGGAGCTTTTGGAGAATTATCCACTTATATGAAATAAAGGATAGTTATAAAATTAATAAAATGATTACATCTAAAACTGCAAAATTTGCTCTTGTAAATGTCAGTGGATCAATATTCATATATCAGCCTATAGAGATTGTGAAATGTCTTTTCTCTCTTTAATTCCTTAATTATTATTTAGTTGTTTTAGTCATGACCAACTTTGTGACCCCATTTGGAGTTTTTTTTTGGCAAAGATACAGAGTGGTTTGCCTTTTCTTTCTCCAGCTCATTTTACAGATGAGGAAATTGAAACAAAGAAGGTTAAGTGACTTGCTGAGGGCCACATGACTAGTAAATATCTGAGGCTGTATTTGAACTCAAGAAGATGAATGTTCCTGACTACAGGTCTGGCATCTTATTCACTGCACCACTTATCTGCCTAGTTCCTTCTTGCTTCCCAAATTGTAGAAGTCTCTGGTCGTTGTAAAAGAACTCAGAGTTTCTAGTGTTTCCTTTCTAGTAATCCTTGTGCATTTATTTTTTGCGTGTGTACTGTTTAACAATGAATTCACAATCTTTTTTGATTCCTGTTCCTCTTGGCTTTCATTAAACCTTTCTATATTGTAGAACCAAGATGGTGGGAAAAAGGCAGAAACTTGCTTGATCTTTCCCAAATTCCTCCCCAAACAACTTTAAAACAGTGCTTCAAAATGAATTCTGGAGTGGTAGAACCTACATGAGAATGAGGCATAACAATTTTCCAGACCAAGATAACTTAGAGATCAGCAGGAAAGATCTATCATACCAGGGTCAGAGTGGAGCACAATGCACGGCAGATCCAGCACAAGTCTTGAGGGCAACTGAATCAGTAGCCTACCTTCTAGAGCTATTATACTGCACAGATAGTAAGGGGGTTGAACAATTGTTCAGATGAAGATTACAGGGTCCCTTTGCTGGCACTGGGTGCAGAAGTATGTTGCATTGCCCATACAATCCTGGATTACATCAGGGCAAGGAGGAGCACTAGCACACTAGAGCATTGTGTTGCTGGGGAGCAGAGACATTACAGTTACAGGGTGGAAAAGATTGCTTATGGGTTTCTCATAGATTAAAGCATAGACCAGAATGACACCTCTCCTTAGATCATATCACCTTTGAAGAACTGAAAACTTACAGACCCCAGAACTAGGTCTGGAAGCAACTGAACAAGAAACTTGAAGCTTGGAATGATATGAAGAGCCCAACTTTAACAGTTTTTAATTAAGTCAAGAAACAGGCTAGAATAATGAGAAAAACCAACAAAAAGAGAAAGAAACTCACCTATGAAATGACTATGGTGATGGAAAAGATCAAAATACAAACTCAAAAGAAGACAACAAAGTCAAAACTACTATATTCAAAGTCTCAAAGAAAAATGGGAATTGGTATCAGGCCCAAAAAGAATACCTAGAAGATCTCAGAAAGAGTTTTAAAAAATAAATTAAAAAGGTAGAGGAAAAACTGGGAAAAGAAAGGAGAGTGATCCTTGGTAGAGGAATCACAAAAAGAAAATACTAAAAAAAATAGCATCTCAAAAATAGAGTAGACCAACAGGGCAAAAGAGGCACAAAAATCCACTGAAGAGAAGTTTCTTAAAAATTATAATTGGTCACATGGAAAAAGATATACAAAAATTCACTGAAAGAAAGAACTTCTTAAAAAGTAGAACTGGTCAATGGAAAAGGAGATACAAAAACTCACTGAAGAAAATAATTCATTAAAATTAGAATTGGGCAAGTGGAAGCTTATGACTCCATGAGACATTAAGAAACAAAATCAAAAGAGTAAAAAAAAAAAGAAAAGAAAGTGAAATATTTCATTGGAAAGACAACAGATCTGGAAAATAGAGGGAGAAGAGATAATTTAAGAATTATGTGATTACTGGGAAGCCATGATAAAAAAAAGAGCCTAAACACCATCTTTTAAGGTATTATCAAGGAAACTTTCCCTAATATCCTAGACTCAGAGAGTAAAATAGAAATGGAGAGAATTCCTTGATAGACTCCTGAAAGACATTTCAAAATGAAAATATCCAGGAATATTGTAGCCAAATTTCATAGCTCCCAAGTCAAGGAGAAACTACTGTAAGCTGCCAGAAAGAAACAATTCAAATATCATGCTGTCACAGTCAAGATAGTACAAAATTTTAAAACTTTTACATTAAAGAATTAAAGGGCTTAAAAGATGATATTTCATCTACTCAGCAAAACTGATTATAGTCCTACAGGAGAAAAATGAAACAGAGGATTTTCAAGTATTCCTGATGAGAAAGTTAGAGCTGGATTTCAATTTCAAAACTCAAGAGAAAGATAAAAAGAAAACAGGAAAGAGAAATCATGATAAATTAAATAAGGTTAAACTTTTTACATCCCTTCAGGAGAAGTTGATACTTATAACTCCTAAGAACTTTATTATTATTAGGGCACTTAGAAGGAGTATACAAAGACAGAGGGCATGGTTATTAGTTTAACATAATAAGATGACATCTAAAAAATTAAAATTAAAAGATAAGAAAGAGGAATGCACATGGAGAGGTAGAATAGGGTAAATTATCTCACATAAAGGAGGCATAAAAGAGCTTTTACAGTGGAGGGGAAGGGGGAAGCTCTTAAAACTTACTCTTTTTGGAATTGCCTCAAAGAAGGAATAAAACAGTTGCATATAGCAATCTATCTTACCCTATAGGAAAATGGGAGGGGAAAATGATAAGAGAAAGGGGGAATTAATAGAAAGGAGGACTTATTGGGGGGAGGCAGTAGTAAGAAGTAAAATACTTTTGAGGATGAGTGAAAGAGAGTAGGATAAACAGGAGGCAAAACAGGACAAAGGGAAACAAACTAATCATAACTGTAAAAAAATGTATAGCAAATTTTGCTGAGAAAGGCCTCATTTCTCCAATATATAGAGAACTGAGTCAAAGTTATAAGAATATGAATTATTCCCCAATCAATAAGTGGTCAAAGAATTCAAATAGGAAATGTTCAGATGAAGTAATCAAACCCATCAATAGTCATATAAAATGCTTTAAATCAGTATTAATTAGAGAAATGCAAATTAAAACAACCCTGAGGCAATACCTCATTCCTCTCATTGATTATTATGATAGAAAAGAAAATGACAAATGTTTGAGGGGAGGAGAGAAAATTGAGACATTAATGAATTGTTGGTTAATTGTGAACTGAAACAACCACTCTGGTGAAGAGTTTAGAACTATTCTGAAAGGGTTATAAAACTGTGAATACCTCACCAAGAGCATCAGTAGGTTGGTATCTCAGAGATAAAAAAACAAAAAAGAAAAGGACCTACTTGTACAAAATATTTATAGCAGCTCTTTTTGTGGTGGCAAAGAATTGGAAACTAAGGGAATGCACATCAACTGGGGAATGGCCCGATAAGCTGTGGTACATGATTGTCTAGATCAGTGATTCCCAAAGTGGGCGCTACCGCCCTCTGCTAGGTGCTGCAGTGATCCAGGAAAGTGGTGATGGCCACAGGTGCATTTATCTTTCCTATTAATTGCTATTAAAATGAAAAAAAAATTAATTTCCAGGGGGCTAAGTAATATTTTTTCTGGAAAGGGGGCAGTAGGCCAAAAAAGTTTGGGAATCACTGGTCTAGACTTTAAAAAGTGATGAAGAAAATGTTAACAATGCTGATTAAATTCAAAATTGTCTTATGTGTAGAAGTTTCCTATGTCCCTTAAACATTTATCAGCATACTCCTGGATTTTTTGCCATTAGAAAGATTTTTATCAAATTTTGGCCTAGTATACACAACCCTTATCACAGGGGTACACATTTTCTCACTCTTTGGATGCACATACCTTTTTTCCTTCCTCTTTTTTCTTTTCCTCTTTCCCTTTGCCCAGTTGGTCAATAGCACTACATAATGACTACTCTGTGGGATAACTGTCCACATTCTGGCTAAGCTAACTTGCTTATTTTCAGGGTTCCACAGCTAGACATGTTAGTGTAGACAACATAATGCACTACAATTTTATAATTACATCTAGTGAGATAAATGTTTTCTACTCTCTATCCCCTACCCACTCACCCAGCCTGAGACCAAGTGTTTCATTCAATTCATCCTGAAAGATGGAGGTCAGTGTAGATAATGGGAACTGTACACAGTAAAAGGGGAAGAGAAAGGGCAAGGCAAGGGAATGAGCATCTGTATAGTGCCTACTATGTGCTAGACACAGCTAAGCACAATACAAAGAAAGAAAAGTAGACTAAAAAGGGGAAGAGGAGGACTATTAGAGTTGGCACAAATCATTTACTTCTCAGGAAGATGGGAAGCCAGGCTCCATGGAAGTAGGTAGAGGAGCTTCTTTCCATCCTTCTTTCCTTCCTTTCCATTCATCCTTCCTCCCTCCTTCCCTCCCTCCTTCCTTCCTTCCTTCCTTCCTTCCTTCCTTCCTTCCTTCCTTCCTTCCTTCCTTCCTCCCTCCCTTTTTTTCTTCCTTATTTTCATTTGTAAAACATGCACCAGAACCATGATCCAATCTCTCTTATATAAAATGGATCTAGAAAAAGCTGGGGGAAGGAGAGAATAGAGGACTGTCACATGTGGTGAATCTGCTCTTTTCATGAGGATTTCTCTAACCATTCCCACCAACCTTATTCATTGGATCAAGAGTAGGATTCTTGTTATGTTTTAATTTATAGACTCATTGTTTATAGACACATATTTTTTTAAACTTATTTTTCTCCCCCTGGTAAAGTCAAACCACCAGACCCATGTACTTAGTCAGCAAGGAAGAGACCATTTTTCAAAAGTACAACTTACCAGTGACCCAGAGTGGCTTTTAAATATAGAAGTGCTATTGGGGCCCTGTAGTGTGAAAGGAATAGTCAAAACCCTTGTCTTGGCCAGCTGTGAAATCTGTGATTGATTCCTCAAAAACCTATAGAGAAAAAGGGTTAAAGGAGACCATATACGAAAGTAAAAGAAATAAATTGAACACACATGTGCAATCATTATTCATATGAGCCTTCCCCGTATTACTTCATAACACAGCTGTATACACAAAAAAACCCTAGTCCCCTTTGCTTTCTTCCTATTGGAGTCTTATTAATTTTGGTTTAATGGAACACAAATGTCGATGCTCTTCATTTGGATGAGGGCGGGCTGGTTTGGCATTTAAACCTTAGCTAGCATGGCTATGACCATCTAATACAAATGTCTCCAGGCTTTTCAGAGCTCCTGACAGGGCAGCTTTTGAGCATGACAGTTGCTATGGTCACCAGTGTGCCTATTTGCAAGGAAAATTGGGGGCAAGGCTCCTTACGTCAAAAATTACGTGGGGGGAAAGAGGAGAATGTTTGCTCCACCGGCTGACACTTAGCTGTTTGTTGTCCTCTCGGCCCACACACTTCCATGGAACAATAGCCCATTCAGCTGCATAAGTCAAAGTTTGGGGCTCCTATCATTCTATCATTCCAGCTGGAATTGACATGAAGAGCGTGAACTGGGTCTGGTCACTCCTGGAATCAATGGGGGCATTGACATTCCCAAGCAATTGATAGCTTTCTTTGTTTGGTTGCAAGGACTTAAAAAGGAGGCACTTGGGGAGGGTGGGGGGAGAAGCACTAGACTGAGTCAAGAGACCTGGGGTTTTGTCTTGGCTCCCTTACCAAGTAGCTGCAGACCCTTGGGCAAGTCAACTAAAATTTCTGGGCCTTAGTTTTCTCTTATGTAAAGTAATGTGGTTGGACTCTAAAATCTCTTTTGGACTGAACCTGTTATTTTGTTGGCATAGGACACTTCCAGTGAGGAAACTCCTCCACCAAGGCGTGTTGGCATCTGCTCTGAAATGTAAAATTTAGAGTTGCTTGAGGTACTGCGAACCTGAGTGCCCTGTCTTAAGGATACACGCTCACTCTGCTTTAGAGGCAGGTCTTGAACGTGGCTCTTTCTGACTCTGAAGCTGCGTTCTCTCCACTTTTCCACGCAGCTTAAAAATTCTAAATTTTCCTGTATCTAATAACCTCTTTGATTATGTGGCTCCATTCGAATGACACACAAAACTAATATATAGCAACTTACTACCTTGCAGGCATATACACATACACACACAGTTGTTCAGTCATTTCAGTCGTGACTTGATTCTGTGATCCCATTAGGGGTTTTCTTGGCTAAGATACTGGAAAGGTTGGCCATTTCCTTCTCCTGCTCATTTTACAGATGAAGAAACTGAGGCAAGCAGGAATAAGTGACTTGCCCAGAATTACATAGCTAGTAAATATCTGAGACCCTGTTTGAACTCTAATCTTCCTGACTCTAAGCCTAACACTCTATTTGCTGTATAATTTAGCTTATATATATATATATGTACACATACATATATATGTATATATACACACACATAAATACACATATACTACATGTGTGTATGTTATAGATATATATATAGATATGTATATGTATATATAAGTATATTATATTATAATTACATATAATTTTAATAAAGTTTTTGAATATGTAATAAAAATACAAATTATAAACAAAAATAGTATATTATTAGTAATACAAAGATTAAAATATAATATATAAAGATATATAATGATATAAAATATCTATATAAATATATTTGCTTATATATCATAAATATATAATATATAAATAATATATTAAAATATCTATAATAATTATCTATAATATATACCTATGTGTATCTATAATATACACACATGTATTTATATGTATGTAAAAATATAAATATAAATCAGCTATACATATCAGCTAAATCATACATCAAATAGAGTGCTAGGCTTAGAGTCAGGAAGACCAGAGTTCAATATATATTTGATGTTTGAGGTGCATAACAGATTGAAGGATGACCTTGTAGTTAGGAAGACTGAGTTCAAGTTCTATTAGCTAAGTGATCATAGCAATTCACTGAATCTCTCAGGACTCCATTTAAGACTGTACATTCCAGAGGAGTTGCTGTTGTGCATCTGTGGAGGGATTTTCACATTGAATAAATTCACAGATCCCTCTTTCCTTCTTTTGATGTATTGGTTATGGATTGACAACATGCACCATCAGCACGGAGCTAATTGATTACCCCAAAATACAGGTTGACACTATGTTAGGAGCTCCTCATGGCTACATAATTTTGTGAATTAGTCTAAGATGCCATTCAGCTACTTGCTACTGTATGAACTTGCTCAAGTCTCTTGACCTTTCAGAGCCTCAGTTCTCTTGTTTTTTAAATGAGGGGATTGCCTAGATGATCGTTGTGTTCTTTCTTAGTTCAAATCTATGCTCCTACGATCCTATTATTAGCATCCATTTCATCCCTAACAAGAACTTTTCTTGATATAATTGGTAAAGTACAGACACATATGAATCAGGGAGAGACAAGAGCCAGGACCTGGGAGTGTGATGTGTTTGGTTCTTTTGTTTAACTTGTTTTTATCTTCTCTAAGTCTCAGTTTAACTGGCAGATGAATTAGTCAAGAATGTGTCTTAACTGCAAGGTTATAATCACCTATATTTGTTTATTATTAGCTGCTGACCTCTAAGGTTCCCTTTTAAATTCATTATTTAAGCATCTATGAGGTTAAGCAGCCCAGGACTGGTAATCCTTTGTCAATCTATTCTTGCTATGAGTCAGTAATGGGCCACACTAGATACACAGGCACGGTACCCTTGCAAAGATAAATGCAGAGATATGCAGCAGGTGCATGGCTCTAGTGCTTTTTTGGGAGTTATCCCACTCCTATATTTACTTGCAATGCCACAATTTAAGTGGACCTTACCCTTGTTTAAGTATCCTTTTCTATCAGGTCCTTCTTGTTGACCCTCTAACTATTAGTTCCTCCAACACTGCTGTGTTCAAAAAGTTCATCCTGTGAATTCTCCCCTTACCAGAATTTCTCGGCAGCCTCTCTTATGAATTCAGGATCTTTTGACATTTGTTCTACCAGTGCGTTTTTGGAATTTACACACACAGACACTCAGACACACACACAAATCTCTTAGAAACCAAAAAAAGGACATATGCCCTTAAAGAACATATACCTATTTAAATTTATTTATGATATTTAATTTATGTAATTTTATATGTACATATATTTTTAGAATTGAGACTAAGTATTGGTTCCAAGGCAGAAGAATTGTGGTTAAGTGACTTGCTTAGATTTTAACCCAAGAACTCCTGTCCCTAGGCCTGGCTCTCTATTGAGTCACCTAACTTGTTTCTCATACTATCTCTCATACTCATGATATTAAGGAACCTCCTGTGGGCAAAAAAAGTGGGGCTTAAAATCTTTCTAACTACTTTTTCACTAAAGAGACCATCAATTCTGTATGGGCATATTCTGGGTTCAATCCTGGAGGATTTTGTCTTCTAATGAGAGGACTTGGACTCTTTGTTCTTAGGCTCTTCTATTTGTTCAGTCCCCCAACCCTGATTCTCCAGGGGAAAATTGCCCAAGTTTTTTGTGTGGGCTCCTTTTTAGGGTTTCCTTAAAAGGAGAGAATAAAGGAAACCCAGTGGGCAATATGAATCATGATTGGGACAGTTTTCTTACACACAGAAGAAATACTAAAGGACATAGAAAAATCGTGCATATTAACAGAATATTTTTAAATAGGATTGAATAACTTTACTTATAATTACTATTATTTAAGCCTCTGATAAAGGTGATTTTTAAACCTCACCAGAACACAAAGCAGTTTATTGAGCTACCAAAGATTAATTCTACATTTTCCCTTAGCTCTGCACTATCCAAACAAGTCCTGATCCATGTCTTCTGGGAAAATGGAGCAGTTTTAGCCCATCCTCTTGTTGGTGGTAATGTTTCTGAGAGCATCATAGTAATTTCTAGAGACTTGCTGCCAGAAAGCTTTACTTAAAAGGACCCAAGACTCCAAGACCTGTGAATTCTCCCTCTAAAATTGGAAATGTCCACATTGGTGATGATGTTCACTTGTCTACAAAGGAAACCCAGCAGAAAAGAGAGCCAGGGACCCAGGAGTAAATTCATCTCTTTGAGTCTCCTTGCCATATAGCATGCACATGGGAGTGGCCCCTAGGGTGTAGAAGAAAAGCACCATTTTGGAGTTATATTTCTGGGAAGAAAAGTACCATCTTAGAGTAACATGATGGCACCTGAAGGGTCAAAGAAAGAGAAACAACTAGAAGCAATCTTTCCTTTTTTAAAACAGATACAGCAACTTACATACTTGTTGCTTTTATGAGGAGTGAAGAGGACCAAGGGATCACTCAAGAGTTTCATTATTATACTAGAGCACAAAGTCTTTTCAGCAATGAGTCACTGGAAAAAGCCAAAGAGTTTCCATTCCCAAAGTATCACACTTCCTAATCCCTGAGACAATCATATGTAGTGACTTAGAAATAAAAGTTAACTTTTCACATGCCCTCTCCAGCCCCCAGTATACATAGTAAACACAAAGGATTAAATTCATTTTCATTATTGAGTAGGAATTTATCAGCTTTGGAAACAAGTATGCCATTTAAATGATAATTCATTTGTTTGGGAAATTTCAGCTCTAATAAAATCCTAACAAAATATCTCGGATAAGAAAGCATGTGTAGAAAAGATGAAAGGAGAAGGTTACCTTTCCGGGGCCTCGCTGGCATTTGGAGCATGACTTCCCATGCCTGGAAACCCTTACCCCTTAGGTTCCCTAAAAGCATGCCTAGAAAAAGAAAGCTCTGTTTCCACTTTGGAATTTTATATCTCTTCATAACTTCTAGATTTTGGTAAATTCTGGTTTGACTACCTGAATCCAAAAAGTAGTCATAAGTAATTTCAAATTTAATTTACAAGGAGGACTCTAGTGCAGTTCTCCAGATCTTCAGCCCTGTGCTTTTTGTCTTCTAATGAGAGGGCTTAGGCTCTTTGTTCTTAGGCTCTTCTATTTGTTCGGTCTCCCGACCCTGATTCTCCAGGGGAAAATTGCCCAAGTATTTTGTGTTTGTGTATCAAGTTTATCAGTGTTTCAGATAAAAGCATGGATGGCATACCTGCCACTTTTCAGGTGACTTTAAGGCCATGAAGATGGCTGAAGCAGGCATTGTGGAGTGCTTAAACCTTGGTTAGACATTGAAGATACCAAGGTCATCCATTTCAACCTGGGCCATTGACAGCCATCTTGACTTTTGCCTTGCCTCTGGACTTGGTGACTCTGGAAGAGAGCATAAGGATGATTCCAAAAAATTGCTTTTTTTCTCTTTTTAAACATTTTATTTCTTTTTCCCCCCAGATAACATGTAGATACCATTTTTTAGAAATTTTCTAACATTTTGTGACAAATGTTCTCTCCCTTCTCTCCCCACTTCCTCAGTTGATATGTAATATGATATAGATTGTACATGCGCTATCATGCAATACACATTTCCAGGCTTGTCATATTGTGAAAGAACACACCTATTGCTTATACTGGAGAAAAAATTCATGAATGAAATAAAGTGAAGACTGGCATGCTTCAGTCTGCTTTCAACCTCCATCAGTTCCTTCTATGGATAGCTATTTTTTTCTTCTCATGAATTGCTTAGAGTTGTCTTGGATTCTTGCATTGCTGATAATAGTTAAGTCATTCAGAGCTGATCATCTTACATTATGGTACTATGTACAGTTTTCTCCTGGTTCTGCTCACTTCACTTTTCATCACTACCTCATTTACATGTATAAAAGTAGCTTCCTGGATGCCTTATTAATTCTAGGAGCTCCTAAATGGAACTGAACACTTATAATGATAATAATGTATTGTTATATTTATATATAACAGATACTGATACACATACACCTATAACATGATATATATATGATATTATAATATACATTGATAATATATGATAATATGATACATATATTGATACATATATGATACTGACACATATATGATAATATGACTTATAAATATAATAGTATAATATATAATAGAAATAATAGTTAAGATTTATGTAGCATGTATTATAGCTTACTGTGATAAATGCTTTACAGTTATTCTCTCATTTGATCTTCACAACAACCCTGAGGGGTACAGGGTATTATTATTCTAATATTTTAGGAATTTGAGGTTAAATGACTTGTCCAGGGTCCCTTACCTTATTAAGTGTCTGAAGCCAGATTTGAACTCTAGTCTTCCTAACTTCAGTTCCAGCACTCTATCCACACCACCTATCTGTCCTCACCTGAATAACAAAACCAGGAGAGAACACAGAATTAGTTTAAAACTATATTTGAATATTATAGGATTTTATTCAGGTCCTACTTTATGTAGCCTATATATTATGATATTAGATTTTAAGCTCCTTGTGGGCAGAAAGTGTCTTTTTGCCGTTTTAAAAAAATCTTTAATGCTTAACACAGTACTTGGCCCACAGTAGGACAATCAATAAGCATTTATTGAAAATATTGAAAAGAAATGCTTATTGATTGATTCTAAGGCACCCAAATACCATCCCCATGGCCTGGTGGTACACAATTAAAGCTTCCTTCATTTGTCTCTCAAAAGATGTGTGTGTGTGTGTGTGTGTGTGTGTGTGTGTGTGTGTGTGTCTATTCCCTCCTTAAGTTCCCTTTCAAAATGCCAATACCTCCTACGAAGAAACACTCTAAAAGTGACTTGGTATAAGGGGGACCATATTACCAACATAGTTCAAGAGCTCTGGACTGGGTTTCAGGAGGCCTATTGTCTTGTAGCTCTGTGTCCTGCATCAACCAAGCTCTTTCCCTGCTCTATGCCTTGGTTTCCTCATTAAGTGGATTAAAAATGCTCCAGCAGCTACCAATCTAAACAGTGTGATTGGGAAGAAAATATATTGTAAGTTGAACCTCACTTGATCTGACCAGCCCTGCTAATAATTTTCGTATATCTCTTCTCCCTTTTGAAGGCAAATTACTTGTCAAAGCCACTGACAGTAATTTCACCTCTCCTCTCATTTGCTTCTAAACCATGTGCAATCTGGCTTTCAAATTCATCACTCAACTAAAATTTTCCATTTAACTAATTTGTGTAAGGACTTAGCTACCAAGGAACAGCATCACGGGATTTAGTCAACTGTCAGCTGTGACTAAAGCTAGACCTGCGAGTTTTCCTGCAAAGGACATTCTGGAACCAGGAAAGGGAAAAAGAATGCTGATACAAGAAGGTAAAAGAGAGCCCCAAACCTCCTTTACTTTTACAATAAATTTTGCTGGGTTCATAGTGAAGAGAACAATCAACTTGGAGACAGTGTTCATTTCAATTCAGTTTAACTCAAGACTCCTTTATTGAATGCTATTATTCACATAACACCAAATACCCAGAAGACTTGGATGAATCCCGAGCTTTGAATCTTACTTCATAAGATGAAGAGTTAGATAAATGATCTCTACCAATTAATTCTCTGTCATTTTGATCCCTCTTTACAAAATTGCTATGGGGAAAAATTTAAGAAAATGTATGATAGAGTCCTTTCTAAAACACTCTAGCACCATTTAAATATAGGATATCAACCTCATATTCAGTACCAAGTGCTGAGCACATATTTAGGGAATTAAACCTGGACTACCTTTGACACCCATCTAGAGTTCTCCAAACATATTGCCAAAGAGTTTCCTCAATTTCTCCAGCAAATTGCTTCCATTATTTTTGGTAATTATTCTCTATTATTGATCTGACCATCACTGTGAATAACTTTCCTATATCTCTCCTCCCTTTTGAGGGTAAATTACTTGACAGAATCATTGACACTCAGTAACTCCACCTTTATTTTCCTCATTTGCTTCAAAACCCTGTGCAATTTGGCTTCTAAATTCATTCAATTGAAATTCCCCTCATTAAAGTTATTGGTTGTCTCTTAATTGCCAAATTGCCTTTTCTCAATTCTGATAATCTTCAATATTTCTGCAGCATTCCACATTATTGATCATCTTCTATATTTTCTCTCCTATCTAAATATTCTTATTCTAACCTCAGTTTCATTTACTTTTCTTTTAAATTTATTCAGAATAGAGAGGCATTAAACTCTCCTGTTATTTTTTGCATACTTATTATGCCATGAAAATTATCGTGTCACCATGTAATTGAGTTACTTTTCTTTTATGAATTTGGATGTTAACACAATTAGAACATATACATTTAACATAAATATTAGTTTGTCATCTACAGTTACTTTCAGCACAATGCAGTTTCCTTCTATATCTTTTTTATGTTGACTCTTTTTGTTTTGTTTGACACTATGATTGCAACTCCTGATTTTTTTTTGATTCATGTAATGCAACATAAATTTCATTTTACTTCATCCTTATTTTCTGCATGTCTTTGGATTTTTGTTGTATTTCCTATGAAATTGTGTTTTGTTTTCTCATCCAATCTACCTCTCTTTTTCATTTAATTATTCATATTTAAAGGTATAAGTTAGAGTGATAATTTTTCCCTTGGGTCTTTAATAATTTTTCCTTCTGAATTATGATTTCTTTCTTATCCTTTGAAAATAGTACTTCATCTCCAGATTTTAAAATTAATTTATTTTAAGGCGAATTCTGTTCTCACTGTTTCTCTTTTACTTTTTAATTTTTCAGATACAAATTCTCTTTCTTCTTTCTGCCCCTCCTTTACCCAATGAGAAAGCAAGAGATATAATAGCAGTTACCAAAATGAAGTCATGCAAAATATATTTGCACCTAAGCCATGATGTGAAAGAAAAAAGCAAGAAAAATAAAGTGAATGAAAATATGCTTCAATCTGCACTCAGCATTTAACAATACTCTCTCTGGAGGTGGATAATGTTTTTCTTTATGAATACTTTTGAATTTTCTTGAATTATTGTATTAATCAGTACTGCTAAGTCTTTCACACTTGATTGAAGTATTGCTATTCCTATGTACAATGCTCTCCGGGTTCTGCTTGCTTTACTTTGTATCAGTTAATTTAAGTTTTTCCAGTTTTTTTTTCCTGAGAGCATCCCACTCATCATTTCTTATAACACAATAGGATTCTATCATTTTCATATACCAAAATTGTCTATCCATTCCCTAATTCATGTGCATCTCAATTTCTTGTTGTTTTCCTCTACAAAAAACATTGCTGTAGACATTTTTGTACATGTGTCCTTTTTCTTTTATGTTTTTGGGACACAGACCTAGTAGTGGTAGTGCTAAGTCAAAGGGTTTGCACAGTTTTATAGTCCTTTGGGCATAGTACCAAATTGTTCTTCAGAATGATTGGACTAGTTCACAACTAAATTAACAATGCATTAGTGTATGCATTTTCCCACACCCCCTCCAGCATTTGTCCTTTTTCCTTTATGTCATGTTAGCCAATCTGATTGGTGTGAAATGATATTTCAGAGGTGATTTAATTTTAATTTCTTTAATTATTAGTGAATTAAAGCACCTTCTTATGCAACAACAGATAGCTTTGATTTCTTCTTTTGAAAACCATTTGTTCATATGGTTTAACTATCAACTGAGGAATGGCTCTTACTTCTATAAATATGACTAAGTTTTCTATGTATTTGAGAAATGAGACCTTTTTCAGAGAATCTTGATGTAAAAAAATTTCCCTGCTCTTTCTTGTTTTCTTTCTAATTTTTGCTGCATTGGTTTTTGTTCATGCAAAACTTTTTTATTTATTTTTTGAAATTATGTGTTTTACTTCCCATGATACTTTCCATTTCTTGTTTGGTAATGAACTATTATTTCTCTTTCTGTTACCTCCAAGCTCTCCCTTCCTCTTTCATCAGTTATTATTTTTCAATCCTTTTCCTAGTTTTGGAAATTTGCTTTATTTATTCATTACTTTTTTATCTAGTTTTCTAATTCTCTCTTTTCTCTGTTAGGTAATCAAAATCTCCCTTCTCCCTTTCAACTTGTTCTGTTTATTATATCATTTTCTGAGCTTTTATTTTATTCTAATAAGGATTTTCCCCTTTTCTCTACATCATTTTCCCTCTCTTTCTGCCTAGTCTAGAATTTTTAAAAAATTCATGCTTCTTATATTTATATATTTCTTTTTTAGTCTCTGTCTTTCTCATGTAATTAAAATGTTTTTAAAACCCCTAACTTTTGTCTCAGAATCAATACTGTGTATTGGTTCCAAGACATAATAGCAGTAAGGACTAGGCAATGGGGGTTAAGTGACTTGCCCAGGGTCACAGAGCTATGAAGTATTTAAGGCCATATTTGAATTTAGGACCTCCTGTCTCTAGGCCTGACTCTCAAACCACTGAGCCACCTACCTATCCCCAAATTAAAGTTCTTAAAATGCCTATTTTGTGTTTCCTTTTCTAAAAGCTTATATGGAAATCAGATTTTCTTATACGTATTTTTTGCCTTTTGCTTCTTTTCCCCCCCAGACTGTATTTTATTTTGGTATATTTGAGTTCCTAATAAATTATTTTCTCTTCTTTTTTTTTGGTGAAGTTTACCACCATTTATTCAAGATTTTCCTTAATGCCAATTAACTTTGCTATCCACAGAATAACTTCTGCTTTCATAATTCTTATATCTCTCTTATACCATGTGGGAATAGCCTGCTATATAGGTCCATACTCCCTTAAAAACCCACATGCCAGAGTCATAGGTAATAAAATGTTGAACAATTTCCTTTTTCTTATAATGTCTTCATAGATGTCTGGACTCATTTAGTTGATCTGGTTACTATTCCTTCTTCTGTTAACAATAACTTCCCTATTGATTTAGCTGCTTGTGTTCATTGTCTTTAACTGAGTTTTGGTCTTTCTGAGATTGTTGGTAATTTTGGGTTTTTAATTTTTTTTGCTTCTTACATTCTCCTATTGCTCACTTTCTGACTCCTTCCCCTTTAATGGTGGTTTCCATGAAGAACAATTCATATTCCACTAGCCTCTGTCTCTTCTCCAAGTGACTCCTAAAGAGACATAATTAGTGCAAGCTGGATGCTAATCCCTTTTGCTATTGGCCCGGTATATCCACACATGCCAATGTCTGGTTCCAATTTTTTCTGTTCCTTAGTTTTCCATTCTGTAGTTCCATCCATAGCAATCTATTACATATTTTTTTTTTGCACTGTAGGAAGGAAGCAGGAGACAGAGTTGAATTATTTTGTAAACTCGTGAGTCAGCCTGTGAAATTTTGATAGAGGATCCCCAAGAGGCAGAAAATATGATACATATTGTACATATATTATCATACAATACATATTTCTATGTTTGTCATGTTGTGAAAGAAGACATTCCTTGCTTAGAGAAAATTTCAAGGAGAAAATAAAGTAAAGAAATAGTATGTTTCCATTTGCATTTGGATTCCATTTGTTCCTTCTCTAGTGATAGATATCCTTTTTTTGTCATGAGTCTCTTGGAGTTGTCTTGGAGTTAAGTCATTCACAATTGATCATAATGCATTATTGTTGTTACTGTGTATACTGTTCTCCTTGTCCTGCTCACTTCACTTTGTATCACTTCATTATAAGGCTTTCCATATAAGTCTTTTTTATGATCATCTTGTTTGTCATTTTTTATGGCACAATAGTATTCCATTTACAAGTATATGCCACAAATTGTTCAGCCATTCCACAATTGATAGACATTGCTTTGGTTTCCAGTTCTTTGCCACCACAAAAAGAGCTTCTGTAAATATTTTTGTGCAGGCAGGTTATTTTCTGATCTTTTTAATCTCTTTCTGATACAGACCTAGTAATAGCATTGCTGGGTCAAAGTGTATGTCAAAGGGTAGTTTGATGACCCTTTGAGCATGGTTATGGATTGCTCTCCAGAATGGTTTTATCAGTCCGCAGCTCCACCAGCAGTGTATAGTGTACAATTTTTTCCACATCCCCTCCAACATTTATCATTTTCCTTTTTCATTAGCTAGTCTGATGTGTGTGAGGTGGTACCTCAGAGTTGTTTTAAATTTTCATTTGACCATTTGTCAATTGGGAGAATATAATAACTTTTAAAGGTCTTTTCCTTAGAGTCATTTTGCTCATTCAGTTCAATGAAATGAATCTAATTCAATTCAAAGAGTCTCATAATTGAAAGGGACATCTAGAGACCTTCTTCAGATATTAGTTTAATTGTTTACATACTAAAAATGTATAATGGTGTTTGCCTTTGGGGCATGGCCAAGATTATCTAAAATGGAGGCACTATTAATGGAGGCATACCATAGAGGTAAGTCTCTACGTGGGGCAATCTGTTCCAAAGACAAGCCCAGTTACATATGAAATCTTTGAAAAATGACCAATAAGCTGATATACTACTGAGCCACACCCATATTAATGTTCGAACTATAAATGAAACCAGAAGATGTAAATAAATTGCAACTACATGGAAGAAACATTCTCAAGGTCTCTTTGGAAAGGCCAGGGAAGGAATTGGCAGAGTTGATTGCATTGTGTGCCCAAAGGCAATGAGAAACATAATTTCATGGGACACTTGGTCATCTTGTCTGGCAGTGTTCATGATAATCCTGAGCAAAAAGACCACCAGGAAGATAATTATTTTTTAAGCTAAGAATCAGCATCTTTGGTAGAGGATGAAGTAGAGGCACTCTGACTCCCAAATCTCAGATTCAATCTTAGCTTGCTCCTTCTTTTGAAATCTCCAAAAGCCTCTACTTTCTATTTATTCCTACTTTAGTCCACAGGGTTCAAGCAGGACTTCTCCTCTAGGCTCTGATCCTGAATTTCTGGACTTCCTATCCATTCCCTAGCTATCTCTTTCTCTCCATTCCTCTCTCACTTTTCATCTCCTTTTGTGTATTGTCTTCTTCCAATAAAATTCCTTGAAATGAATTACAGGACATAGCATCCCAGGAAGAGGAATATCCTGCACAATAGCATGGAGATGGAATAGAACATGTGTTTGAAATAGCAAGAGGTCAGTTTGGAAGGATCATAGAGTACATCCAGTTTTGCTGGACTATCTTGAACTGTCACTAGGTAAGATTTGTAGTGGACAACAGAATTTCTAAGACCTCATCTGAGAATAGGATTTTTGGTTTACTTATCTGGTATTTCACACCAAGGGGAATACATCCTAGACCATCATGAAAACACCTATTCTTACTGTTTAAACCCAATCTTACGTTTCCCTATAAGAGAAATATCACAGTCATATTAGATAATACTCCAGGTTAGTGGAGTGTATCATCTACTACTTCAACAGGAACTGTAATTTTTTCTTTTCCTCTTGGTTCTGACCCTCCTGGTCCAGGCACTTTTCCCAGCTCCAAGGAAAGGACAGGGCTGCAATTACACTAAATGAGAACCATAAATGATGAACTCTAAACACAGGCTCCTGTTCCAGGTTTAAAGCAATATAACTCATTCCAGGAACTGTACATTCCTCATTTATGTGGAACGTGTTGCCTGATCTTTAGCAGAGGCCAAATGACCACCTGTCAAGGATGTTATAGAAAGAATTCTTGCATTGGGTGGAGACTTGGAATTCAAGACCCTTTTAATTATACAATTTTATCATCTTTATTATTTTTATTATCATTAAACCTCTTCTACAAAGAGAATCATGCAAGACTGGACAGAAGAAATGAAATACCTTTATATTTACTCATCATTATTTCTTTTAGGATTAAACCAAATACAGACTAACCTAATCTTACCCATTCTGTTCACTATGGAATTGAAGGTAAAGTAAATATTTGTGTGTTAAATCATGTTTTATTTGACTTTTAATTATTGTTTTGTAGACCAGAGGATTTACTGAAAGACAGGAATAAAGATTAAATAATATCTGGACAACTGTGTTTAAATCTGGGATTTGTAATAATTAAATTAAGTCTACACAAAGGTGAGAGCACCTTCCCATTCTGGGAAGTCCTAACCCACGTGTGCTATTTTGAGTAACCAATCAGAATTCAGGCATCACCCCCTACGCTTTCTATGAGAAAGTGTCTATTGTGATTGGACATGTGAATTAGGAGGGAGGAGCAGGAAGTGACGCATAAATGACCCCTTTAAAAGGAGAAGATCCTCAGTTAGCTGGGGTCTTGGGTGGAAGACAGCATCTAGTGAAGCTGCAGGAGTAAGTGAGGCTGGGACTGGTGCGGTGAAGGGGACCTGAGGGAGCTTTGCTGGTTGGTGACTTAGACTGTTCCACTTGGGTAAGTTAGGCTGACTCTCTCTCTCTCTTCCCTTGGCATTTCTGGAGGCTCTACCCTCAGGGAGGCCTCTCTAATTGTAAAGGCCTTGTGGCTAGAAGCATTGTTTAATTAACTTTTGTGCCCCAGCTGCTGGGCCTCCAAATCCTTACCTGGTCCAGGCCTCTGGTCTGGGCCAGAGTTTCTCTCTCTCAATTCCCTACCTTCAACCTTCCTAAATGTAAATAAAAGTCAATTTTGACTTGATATTGTTCCTTAATTGGGGAAATTTCCCCTGGCAACCACCTTTTAATATATTGAACCCATAAAATCCCTTTTCACCCCTTACAGATTACAGTTTGAAAAAGAAATTGACAATTCAGAATAAATCCAGAGAAGGATGACTAGAATGGTAAAGTCAATTTGCTAACCTTTATTAAACACTTCTTAGGTGCCAAGCTCTGTGTTGAGTCCTGGGGGTTGAGGAGTGGGTGTTTGAAGGCTATGCAATCTATGAGTAATCAATAAAAAAAATTAAGAATATTTAATCTGGAGAAAAAGAAGCTTGGGGTAGTATGATAATTGTTTTCAAGTATTTGCAGTGTTTGCATTTGGAAGAGGGATTATGTTGCTTTGCTCCAGAGGACAGAACTAGGAACAATAGTTGGAAATATAAAAAGTAGATTTATGTTTGTTGTGAGGATAAACTTTTTTTTAAATTTCTGGAAATTTTCTTTATTTTATTCCAGTAATAAATTTACACATAAGTTTTCCATGATTCATGTTGTCTCCCTCTCTTCTTCCTTCTCCTATCCTGGAGTTGACAAGTAATCCCACTGGTTATACATGTATTACCACTCAAAACCCATTTTCATATTATTCATTTTTGTAATAGAGTACTCTTTTAAAACCAAACCCCCAAATCACATACCCAAATAAACAAGAGTTAAATTATATATTTTCATCTGCTTTTCTATTCTCACAGTTCTTTCTTTCAATGTGGATAGCATTCTTTTCATAAGTCCCTCAGAATTTTTCTGGATCATTGTATTGCTGTTAGTAGCAAAGTCTATTACATTCGATTGCCCCATAATGTTTCCATTACTGTGCATCATATTCTCTTGGTTCTGCTTATTTCACTCCACATCAGTTCATGTAGGACTTTTCAGTTCTTTTAAAAATCAGGATAAACTTCTTAATCAGAAGAACTATCCTAGGTGGTACTGAGTAAGTAGATTCAGGAACACCCGAGTTTGAAACCTTCCTTAAATATCAGATGTATGAGTCTGGACAAATGACTTAATTTATCTCAGATCAGCCTTCCCATGTTTATGATGGGGGTAATAATAACATCTACTTCATTTGGTTTTCAGAATCAAAAAGTGATAATATATAAAGTGCTTTATAAATTTTAGAGTGCCAGGTAAATGCTATAGTTGTTGTTGATGATATTTTTATATTGTGGTTTCCCATCATCTGTGATCTTTAAGCAAATCCAGCAGGATATAGTTTATTTGCAAGGATGTGAAATTCAGAGGATTGTTGTTCAAGTATACATCGAATTAAGGGGTGTCTCTAGTTATTCTGATCTAGAAATTCTAGGATACCTAGGGGGCCAACTAGGTGGCTCAGTGGATACAGAGTCAGGCCTGGAGATGGGAAGTTCTAGGTTCAAATCTGCCCTTAGACACTTCCTACTCGTGAGACCCTGGGCAAGTCACTTAACCCCAAATGTCCAGTCCATAGTTGCCATGTTCAATGAAACAAAGTTAAATCCACCTGGCTCTTTTTGTTTTCTCTCTTTTCACCCTCCTCAAATTTCTTGTGATCTCAGTGGTCACTGACTGCAGAAGAACTCTCAAAAGGCTTTAAAGGAATATGCCCATGCCATGCCGTTCTCACTGAGAAGGCATGAATTTAGAGTGACTCCTTTATTTGTTTCATTAGGACGCTTGTCTACAGTACTCCAGATGTGGAGTGAATAGCCAACTATTTCATGATTGTTCTGTTTCATTGTAGAATTTTAGCCCTTTCATATTTGTGTATCATTAGAATGGAATGTACCAAGAGATCAATGGATGGAAAAATTTGCTGTGCAGTAAGAGAACTTTAAGGGTTTTCATTGAGTTTAAACCATTCCTTACTATTTAGGATTCTTAAAGGGTTTTATGTAACTAAAAACACTTCTATATTCCTTTGAGCACTGAGATACTATAACAGTGAGAAATGTGTATCTGCGAGAGCTGTTTTTTAAAAAGTTTTATTGATATCTTTTGTTTTAACATTACCTTCCCCCCCCCCAAATAAGTCCATATCCTATCTCTAAGGAGTCATTGTTTGTAACAGAGAATTTTAAAAAGGGAGAAGAAAACAGTTCAACCAACACTGACAAGTCTGGCAGCATATGCAATGTTTCACTCCCTTAGTCTCCCATCTCTGCAAAGAAGGCACGTCTTTTCTCTTCTTCATAGATAAGCTTGATCATTATAATTACTCAGCATTCAATTTTGTTTGTTTTATTCAATTCTGGTTTTAGCCTTCTTTCTATTTACACTGTTGTGGATTTAACTTTAAAAATCTGCAGAATGAAGGGAACATTGTACAAAATAACAACAATAATAGATGATGATCAGCTGTGAATGACAACTATTATCTACAAGACAAAGATCCAGGACAACTCCAAAGGACTCATGATGGAAAAGGTTTTCCACTGCTATAGAAGGAGCATACAGAGTCTGAATGAGGATTGAAGTATACCATTTCACTTTATTTCCTCCATGAATTTTTCTCTAGCGTAAGCAATATATGTCATTTCACAACATGATGAATAGGGAAATGTATTATATGATTATATATACATATATATATATGTATGTATACCCTATATACTATATTATCTTCCCTCTTGGAAAGGGGCAAGGAATAGAAGAGGGAGAGAACATGGATTGCAAAATGTCAGAAAGCAAATAAAAAATTATATCAATTTGTAATCTGGAAAAAATTCAAATAAAAAATAAAGTTCTCATATTTGGAGCTTATAACTAGCAAAAAAAAATTATCACAGGATACAAGGACTTTGGACTTTGTTCCTATTCCCTCATTTGTCTGTTTTGGAACTAGGTACATTGGGTTCAGAATTGGGGGAATTTGGCCTCCTGAAAGGAATTAGACTTCTTTTGCTTGTACACTTTGACTAAGCACATCCTCACCTTGGCAAGTTGATGAAATTAAAGCATGGGTTTTCGCTCATGTCTGAGATATCCCCTAAAATGGAAGAGTAGGAAGGTACTCCATTTCCTGGATGAATCAGATTTGGGAAAGGTATTAATTTCTTCCATTCAAAAGATATGGTAACCATAAGTGTGCATTGACAGGCTTAAACTAATTAAGTAAGCAAGAAGCAGCAATAAATATGGCTATATTTTACAGATTGGGACTTCAGCTTCTTCAAAACATAAAGGAATCTATAGGACTGCTGAATTGGCATAATTTCATTTTCTCTTTAGATCTGGACTACTTCCTTCATGGTAGATATCTTCTCTTGAGCTGAGATAAGACTTGGAATCATCCTCATGTTGGTAGTCATCTCCATTAAGAGATCTGGAGTAGTTATTGGGGACCAATTCACCTTCTTGTTGCCAGTCATTTCTGACCAAAGAACCAAACTTCTCAAATTCACCAAATGGCTTCCAAGACTGGATAGAACAAACTTGGAAGAGCCAACCCAAAACTCAGGATCAGTTTGGATATCGGGATCGAAAGAGAACAAACTCCTCATAATCAAGAAGTTTTAGTGGCCAAGGGCCTAGAAGTTTGCTCATTGTGGGAAGAGCTACTTGTCTTACAAGTAGGAGGCAGCTAGATGGTTCAGTGGATAGAGCTCTTGTCTCTATTATTCTGTGCCAAGAAAACCCCATGAACAATATACTCAACAGGGTCACAAAGTGTTAGACATAACTGAACAATATTTGCCATACAACTGTCCAATGAAGAAGAGATCCAGAGAAGCTCTTAAAGGTCTATTGAGTCATCTGCTCTTTCTGCTCAATGACCCAAGGGCTTCATAATCCTCGAAAAGCCCATGTGCCAAGCTAGTTAGCAAATCAGTCAATATCAGGAAGTGAAGTTTTGAACATGTTCTATACAACTCTGCTATAGTCATCATGTATATTGTTTTTCCAGTTCTGCTCTCTTCACTTTTCATTACTTCATATAAGTCTTCCCATGTGAAGACTTATTTTTAAAGGAAACTAACATCCAATTGTCTGAACTAGGCACCATTAAGTCACTTTTCTGCCTTAACAACCAGTCCAATTAGACTAATTGTCACTAATTTAAACTTGAAAAATTTTATTTGAATATTTGAAAAATTATTGATATATTTGATATATATTGATATACTTTGTTTTTATATAACATTACTACCTTTCCCTCTGCATTGTTCCCTCCCTTTCCCAGATAGCCCTCTTTTACACAAATAATTTTTTTAGCTCAAAAAAAAAGAATAAAAGAAAAAAACTAGAAAAATCTATTGAGATAGCAAAAGAAAAAACTCATGTGATATTACACACTATGGACACACCAGTTTTGCAAAGGAATGGGGGAAGGTATCTTCTTTTATGTCCTCTCTATTTTTCTTCATAATGTTACAGAATTCATTTTTTATCCTTTTGTGGTTGTTCATACCATTTATGGAGCTGCCATTGTATATGTAGCGTTTTTTTTTTTGCTCTATTTACTTTGTTTTGCATCATGCTCTATGCTTTCTCATGTTTTTTCTGTATTGATTATATTTATTCTTTTTTACAGCACAATAATATTCCATTACTGTTGTATAGCACAATATTTTGGTATATATGGAGTCTTTAATTTTATCAGAGATTTTGTTGGAGTATATGCGTAGAGGTAGAATGTCTGTGTCAAAAGTTATGGGTATTTCAACCCCTTTATTTGCATAATTACAAATTGCTATAAGGAATAATTATATCATTTCACAGGTCCATCAACAATGCATTATTGTACCCATCTTTTTATAATTCTTTCCATTCCTGTTTCATTTGTGATTTTAATCAAATAGAAAAGAGGGAAAATGAGGAATGAAACAAAGATTTATTAAGGACCTACTATGCACCCAGGCACTGTGCTAAGTGCTTTAAAATTTTATCTCTTTTGCTCTTCAAATAACTTTTTGATTCATAGTTCAGGGCTGCTTTTACACCAGACTGCTTCTCCTCAAATACAAATGGTGGAGTCTTTTGTGAGTTGTGTCTGGATCATCTCTTTTCCTAAATTTCCTCATACCCCATCCAGAATTGAAAGTCTCTGTTAATTAAGTGAGGGGGCTCAGAAGATGATAGAGGCTAAGAAACAGGCAGAGATTTTGTCACTCTATCAGTATTGCGTTTTTTGGGAGGTATGTGTGTATGTATATATGTAAAACCATACAATTCATATTTCTATTTATCAGTTCTTTGTCTGGGGGTGGTGATAGATAACATCTTTCTTCATCTGTCCTTTGCAGTTGATTTGAATATTCATATCACTCAGAATAGTTTAGTCATTCATAGTTATTCTTCAAACAATACTGCTGTTATTATATACCTCATTCTCTTGGTTTTGTGTGTTTCACTCTTCATTATTTTGTGCAAATCTTTCTACGTTTTTCAAAAAATCAACCCGTTATCCATTTCTTATAGCACAGAAGTAGTTTGTCTTAATCATATACCACAACTTGCTTAGCCATTCCTTAGTTGATGGATATCCACTCCATTTCCAGATCTTTGCTACTACAAAAAGAACTGCTACAAATAGTTTAGAACATATAGGTTCTTTCCCTTTTTCCCTGAGTACCTTGGGAAATGGACTGAGTACTGATATTGCTAGATCAAAGAGTATACAGAGATTTTATAACTCTTTGGGCTTAATTCCAGATTGTTCTCTGAAATGGTTGGATTAGCTCATAGTTTCACCAACAGTGTTTTAGTGTCCCCATTTTCCCACATTCTCTCCAACATTTATCATTTTCCACTTTTATCATTTTAGCCAATCTGATAGATGAGATAATATCTTAAAGTTGTTTTCAATATACATTTCTGTATTCAGTAATGATTTAGAGCCTTTTTTTATGATGTTATATAACTTTGGTTTCTTCGACCCCAAACTTCCTGCTTCATATTCTTTGACTATATTTCTAAAATGACTCATATTCTTATAAATTTGATAAAGTTCTTCATATATTTGAGAATATGAGATCTTTACCTGAGAAATTTTCTACAAATCCCTCTCCCCTTTTTGTCTTCCTTTTTTCTAATCTTGACTACCTTGGTTTATTTGTACAAATTCTTTTTTAATGTAATATAATAAAAACCATCCATTTTACATCTCACAATGCTCCCTCTCTCTTGTTTATTTATGCATTTTTTGAAGAAGCACAAAGTTTTGAGAAGCGGTATAGTAATGGTATCTTTGTCCTACCTGCATCATCCTGTGCCAATATTGTAGACCAGCTACTTGAAACAAGGGTGTGAAACTGTGAGGACAGAGGCTCTCGCATATACTCACAGGGGTCCCTCAATGTCATCCTTGAGCTATAATGGTTTATTCTGCTTAGGATGGCTTTGAGGGAAGAGTCTGCTCAGCCAAATAAACAGAGAGTGAGGAAATCTTTTCTGGAGAATGTTTTCAAGGGGGATAGATTCCCAAAGACTAAAGAGCAAAGACATTCTTATATTTCAGATATAGCACAAAGACAGCCCTATATTATAAACAAAGCTACATTTTGAAAGTTTGTGAGTATAAGGTATTACTATACTTCAATATTTTGGACTTTCTCAGTATTTTTCATGTGTTCTTTTCTGTTCTTTACATTTTAAGCATTTTCTATGAGATGAAATAAAGATTGTCCTATACCTGGTAACTACATTGAATACTCATGCAGTATAGGGTCCCTTTACTTACATTTATAGAAACTTTAGACGTGAACTATATCTAAGTTTTGCTTAAGATATTTTCTTGTAGTTTTCTGAGAAAGAGAGAGACAGAGAGAAACTCAAAGGCCCAAGAGCCCAAGACAATCTTTGGGCACATAAGAGAGGTTTAATAAATGCTTTCTTATTGATATGAATATTCATGTTATTCAAAATATTTTAGTTATTCATAGTTATTCTTTTTCTAAAATTTAAGTTTATTTGTTACATTAAAATACCTGTGTGATTCCCTCCCTCCTTTCCTCCATTAGAAAATACATCATTTGACAGAAAAGATACATGTACATATAAAATTATGTCTTGCTTATTAGTTCTTTCTCTGGAGGCAGACATATACAAATTATTTTTCAAACAATCTTTCTCTTGCTACATATAATATTCTCTTGGTTCTGCTCATTTCACCCTTTATTGTTTTGTGTAAGTTTTTTCATGTTTTTCTAAAATCAAACTGTTCTTCAGGTTGGTGGTTCCTCTGAAGAGAGAGAGATGGAGACAGAGACAGACAGAGAGAGAGAGAGAGGGAGAAAGAGAGAGAGACTGAGGCAGAGACAGACAGAGACAGAGACAGAGAGAGAGAGACAGAATCAGAGAGAGAGAGAAAGACAAAGAGAGAAAGTAAGAAAGACAGACAGACAGACAGATAGACAGACAGACTTGGCCCACTGACTTGACCATGATCATGCAGTTAATAAGTAATGAGGCTGGACTCAAACTTAGGTCTCCCTGACTTAGCATAGTGCCTGACACATAGTAGGCATTTAATAAATGTTATTGATTGGTTAAATGGCTCCGGGGCCTGCACACTTTCCATTAAATCAGTCTATTCCACAAAAGCCTGCATGAGGTTGGGGGATGAGGGTGGAGGTGAGGTGGGGCAGTGGGTGGGCCAACCAAGTTTTTATAAGAATGTTTAGTTCAGGGGGCAGCTGGGTAGCTCAGTGGATTGAGAGTCAGGCCTAGAGACAGGAGGTCCTAGGTTCAAACCCGGCCTCAGCCACTTCCCAGCTGTGTGACCCTGGGCAAATCACTTGACCCCCATTGCCCACCCTTACCACTCTTCCACCTATGAGACAATACACCGAAGTACAAGGGTTCAAAAAAAAATAATGTTTAGTTCAGCACTAATGGCAACCAACACAATACACAAAATTATACACAGTAAGCACCCAGTCTCTGAATCAGAGATCCCCTTCTCAGAGACACACTTATCTTGTATGATAGGATCTCTGTAAAAGGTGAGGGCAGGGGAATATACACGCTTGGGAAAATGGGCATACCATCTTCTTTTTATTGCTTTTATAATGAAACTGGTTTTTGTTTAACGTACACATTTACTCTGGTTCTTTCTCTTTATTCTACCAGATATTTCAAAATAGCTAGAGGACTGACCATTTAAAGATGGAAGCTTTGACCACAGGGGTAATAACATGAGCCAGGTATTGTATGGATGAAAATGTGATTTGATACTGCCCTCTGATCTGGTCTGGAGCTCCTGTGCTGTGACTGCTCCTCTGGCTGGCTCTGCTAAAACAAAGATCCTTAACAATTCTTAACAAAGGCCTTGTGGTCTCTCTTCAAGGCCTCTGGAGAATCATTTATCCAGCTGGACTTCCTTGAATTTACCAATCTAAAATCTTGGTTCCAAAAAAGAGATTTCCCAAACTGTTGACACAAGCTGTAGCCAAATTGAGGCATCTGGTTTTACAAGAAGTGATATGTGATCAATCAATTAATATACATTAGTAAGCACCTGTTGTGGTCCAGGATGGGCACTGGGGACACAAACACAAACAATAAAACATTCCTTGCTCTCAAGAAACTTGCATTCAATTAATCAATCAATCAACAAGTATTTATTAAGCATCTATTACTAACCCATTCCATTCTTGCACATCTACACTTAAAAGGTCCTATCATTTCCACTTCTTGGCCCAAATTCTGTCCTACTATTATTCATCAGGCACTGTGTTAGGAACTGGGGACACAAACACAAAAACCAGACAATTCACAATGAAAAAAACTAGATTTGTCATCATTTTGTAGTGAGTTTTACTCTAACTCATTCTTGCAGAGCCAAGCCTGCTCCAGCTGCTTCTCAGGGATCTAGGGTACCTCAAGCAGTCTGTGGGTGTCTCTTCTCCACTGTCATCACCTCCAACTCCCACTGGCAGTGTTGTCTTCCATTGTTAGGGGCCACAGAGTAGGCTCCAGTTCCATTTAACCACTTAATATAAATTAGCTTTTAGGAAAGAACATACTCAGTTCCAAGATGTAAAAGAAATAAAAGTATTTCCTTCAAACATCTTGGGGACACACTCCCCTTTATTCCACCTTGATCTCTGGGAAGAGGGGGCTTAGGCTTAGCTCAGTTTCTATATAACATCAGTCCCACTAAGGTCAGGTCCAGATGTGGCAAAACAAAACAAAACAAAATCCAAACTCAAAAACAATGGAATGCTGGGAAACTTTCTTGATCAAATAAGATCAGAAACTCTGATTCCTTTACAGGATGGAAAAGACCGGACAGAGGACTAAGGTTTATTTTTTGGGGTCACAGTGCCTCGATGGGGAGCTGGCCTTACAGTCTCCCCCTTTATAGAACTGGAGTGAAGGAGTCTAACTATAAACAGAGAAGCTGAAAAGACTAGACCAAGGATGACTCAGGCTTTTCTCAATGCCGCCTCTCCAGTATGTGGTTAGCTGACTGGAGCCAGTGTCAGACGATCTAAGCACGCTCTATTGTATCTCCAAGTCTTTTCCATTATATGCCATCACAACTATTCCAGAAATAGACTCCCTAGCAGCTGGGTGATGCTATAATGCCCAGAGGACTGGCCTTGAGGTCAGGAAGAATAGATTTTAAATCTAACTCCATATACTGTAGTAGCTATGTGATCCTAGACAAGTCACTTAACTTCTGTTTGCCTTAGTTTCTTCAACTCTAAACTGTAAACTCAACATACCTCCCAGGGTTGTTGTGAGGATCAAATGAGATAAGATTTATAAGTCTTATAAATTTATAAATTGTGTTCCCTTGTACATAATAGCAGGGGATTAATGAATGCTTATTTCCTTTTCCCCTTTCCATCCTCCTAGCCTTGCCCAAGCACTCTGATGCACTCCCTGCATATTTTAGTCCCCTTTACAGTTAAAATATAATTTCCTCCTTTCCTTCCCATAAGTGTTTCTCCTACCAATTCTCCAGAAAAGTAGGAATAACATTTTGCTCCTGATATCTTGTATGAGTAAACAAACCTCAGCATTGGCACCTGGAATAAATGTCTGACATTTGTGAAAAAAATTAAATATTAACATCCAGATGTTTGTGAATTTATGAAAGTTCTGCAAAGGACTAATTAGCCAGGAAATGACTCTGACAAACCAGAAATGTGTTTCCTGTTTGGCAATCTTTGGGGAAAGAAGAAAGTTTAGAAGCCTGAAATCCTGATCTCTTCTACTCCTTTTACTTGTAACCTTGCCTTTCTCTTCCCCAATCAATTGATTCCTATTGGTGATCAAGAAATACATATTTTTTCTTTCCTCCAAAAAATAAGATGAACAGAGAGTAGGGGAAAAGTACTGAATTTGGAGACAGAATAAAAATCTGAATATTTACTTTAGTTCTTACTACCTGCATGACTTTGAGCAAGTCACTTATTTCAATCCATCTTTTTTTTTAATTTTTAAAAGACATAAATGGCATTGGACTTGATGATCCCTTAGGTCCCTTATGACACCTTTGAGACCCTCTAGTGCCAGGGAAGTTATTTCCCTCACCTCCCCAGTAAGTTGGAATAATTAAGAGGTAGCAATTCAAGCTAAGGGCAAATCCTTTAACCATAAGAGCATGACTGCAACAGAGAAAACGGGAGTGACTGGAATAATGATCAATAAGAGTGTGCCTGTGTTCCTCCCTCTGACTCCCAGCTCTCTGAAATGATCATTTACCACCAGTTACCTTGACCATTTCTTCCTTAATTTCCTTTGGATTTAGGAAGAAGTCTAGAGTTTGGATCAAGACTCTGGCTTTTACTTGTTACATGACCACAGGCAAGTCACTTACCCTACATCTCACCTGTAAACTGAAGATAATAATGCCTACTGTAGTTACCCACAAAATGGAGGTGAGAAGATCTATTGAGATAATGGCTAAGAAAGGGTTTGCATACTTTAAGGGAAGCTCTTATAGGCTCTGGATTTGTTCACCTCGCCAACACTAGTAGTGGCAGGTTGGGTTCCCAGAGTTCAGATATTATTGTTACTAAGAGTTCCACTATAGCTGTTATTTTCCCTCAGAGTTCCAGCAGAATCCCTAAGGGGTTATAGGGTTTTTTTCTAATGTAGTTGGGTTGATCCCCAATCCAATGCATTTTCTCTAAAATCAGTCACATCCTACTAGCCTCTCCCAAGCACTCTGATGTACTCCCTGCATGTTTTAGTCCCCTTTACAGTTAAAATATATATTTTTATATTTTAGTCAATTTATGAATACTGCTCTAATATCATTTGTGAGGGTCAATTAGTATCTTTCCTATATCATTTAACCAGATGGGATCTTCTTGAAATCATTGATTAGTGTTTAACATCAACTAGTTTTTATAAGGGATACCTAGTGAATAGAATGCCAAGCCTGGAGTCTGGAAGACTCAACTTCCTCAATTCAAAACTGCAGACACTTTTTAATTATATGAATCTGGGCAAGTCAATTAAACCTATTTGCCTCAGTTTCCCCATCTGTAGAACAAACTAGAGAAGGAAATGGCAAACCATTCTATTATCTTTGCCAAGAAACTCCCAAATGGGGTCACAAAAAAAATCAGACACTACTGAACAAAAAACATTTTTAAAAGGATATTTACTGAGAAGATATAACAAGAATAAAAATCCAAACACATCTCCATGAACTGGAGGAACAATTTTGCCTTTGGCACTTTTGTACTAGAGAGGAGTTCAAATTTTTAGGTGCTTAATAAATTCTTGTTCACTCGTTAATTGTTTGATTATTACCATTATCATTGCCTCTTTGAATAAGGATGGCAGGGAATTGGTCTTTATGTGGTTTCCTGGTGGCTATTTTATTTGGCTTGACTTATAAGGCCTGTCTCTGATTATTCCCAGTGTGTGGAGTTGTAAACAAGTGTGGTCATTTGTTTTTTCCCCACTGAGCATTTCTAAGAGTATTTTGCTAATATTTCTATTCTGTATTCTATGTTCTTTCCACTTAGCTCATAGGGGTAAGCATTTTAAATTTAGCTAGGTATTTCAAGTGACAAAAGTATCTTTCTGAATCTCTTTGAAGGTGACAGTTTAGAGGAGAGGGGGAAAATCCTCTTATAAACAGGCAGAAATCCTCTGAAGGCAATGGGTTAACAATAGAGATTCTTCAATAACAAGACTAGGACAGTGTGAAACTGTGTCCAGAAACACACAATGGTCAACTACACAGCTGGAAAACTCACCAGCCTTAATGGCACACGTGCTTACCTCATTGATTCCCTGCAACCTTGCAGCCTCTGAGGCAGGTAGGTGTGCAAAGCCTGGCCTGTGCTTCCTGGAGCAGGGCTTGGCCAGGCTAGCCAATGCTGCTGAAGCGTTCTCTGACTCTGCTCTGGGACTCCTGATTTGATGGAGAGCTATTTGGATATTTCAAAGGAAAAGGATCCCAGAGAAAACCAATTCCAAGTTATTGTTCATAGATTTATTGTTTTCAAATGTTGAGGGCCAACTACTCAGTAAGGAGAATGCCAAACGTAATGAGGCAGAAGAATCTCTGGCTGGGTTTTAAACAGAGAATGAATGATTGGCAGCTGAGTCCATCCATTCATCTTGATTGTCAGCAATCCCCAAGGATCAAATCTATAGGTATTTGTATTGATTGAGAAAATAGTAAACAAAAATCTCCCCAAACCAAAAAGCCAAAAAAACCAAAGCCTCATCCAATGTACTCAGCATGCAGAGCTGGCCTCAAGGGATTCAGGGGACATGTTCTAGCCGTGTCAGTCTCCTGATTTATGATTTTAGTGTATATTGTATTTAGTTAAATCAGTCAGCACACATTTGCTGCATGTGAGGCCCCATATTAGGTGTGCCAAAGAAGACTAGGACACAGTTCTTGCTCTCAGAGTTTATAAACCAATGGGTGGTGTGGGAAGGGGGAGGGAAAGCAAAGTATAAATGCACACAAAAATAGCACGAAAGACTGTATAATAAGGGCCAAAAGAAACATCATGGTGCTGTGGAAAACTCCCTACATTCGCAATCAGAGGATCTCAATTTGAATCCAGACTGCAACTTCTCACCTGTCTGTCCTTGGGCAAACAGCTCTGTTAGTTCTCAGTTTCCTCATTTGTAAAATGAGGGAGAAATAGACTAGATGATCAATAATACTACTTTGTCTGATTCTGATTCTATGCATGGTAAAGATGGTAGGTACACTGGGAATCTGCATCAGGGAGAAATCAATATGGATGGGATGGTCAGTGTTAGATAACTCATGGGAAGGTTAGCTTACAAGTTGAGCCTTAAGGAATAGTTGGGAATTAAATTTGTAGAAAAGAAGATAGAAGGTATGTATTCCTGATTGCTCAGGGATAGAAGATCAAATGAGATTATATTTTAAAAATTGCATCCTGGTTGCATTGCTAGTCACTGGCTTTTGGCTTGCCTCTGGACTCTGATGACCCTGGAAAAGAGAGTGAGGCTGCCCACTGTGCGACTGCCTCTCTTAAATCCAACTCATCCGCGAATTGTCACCCTGTGCTGTCGTTGGTCTTCTTCAGAAATGAAGAACAAACAACAATGAAATTTTTAAAGCTCTTAATACCATGCCTGGCACAAAAGCAAGTGCTGTGTAAATGTTAGTTATTAGCATTGTTAGATGATAGATAATGCCATATTTAGAAGGAAGTATGAAACTTTACAAGCAAAGGAATAAAAGCAGTAATGCTCAAAGGCAAGCTTATTCAGAAATAAATCATAATATCTCACCTTCCTGTAGCCTTAAGATTTACAAAGTTCTTTCATCACAACAATCCCATGAAGTAGGGAGTTCAACCATAATAAATGCTCAGGAATTTGTTAAAATATCTGAGTTTGTATTCCAGGTCCCTGATTTACTATCTGGATGAACATGAGCAAATTGCTTCATCTCCATGTTTACTAAGTGGAGTAAGGCTGGATATCATCTAAGGACCCTTGCTCAAAATCTAGAGTCCCATTTGACAGATGAAGAAACCGAGGGCTGGAGAAAAGAACTAACTTCCCAGGGTCATTCATTTAAATAATCGCCAGAGTCAAGAATCAAAAGTGAAGATTGTGTCCAAGACCTCCACTACTCCACACCCTGCCTGGAGAGGACGGTTTAAATAGGGGAACAGACACTCAATTAGTCACTTAATAAGCTTTTAAGAGCTTTCTATGTGCTATGCACTGTGCTGAGCACTGGAAATACAAGGAAAGGGAAAAATAATCCCTGCTCTAAAGGAGGAGAAAACATGCACAAATGAGATATATACAGGATAAATGAGGGTAGTCTCAGAGGGAAGGCACCTGCTTTGGAGGGGTTCTGGGAAAAGTTTCTGTAAGAACTGGAGCTTGAAGGAAACAAGGGAAACCAGCAAGTAGAGATGAGGAGGGAGAACATTCTAAGCTTGAGGGACAGCAAATGAAAATGCCTGGGATCAGAATGTGGTGTGCCAGGAACAGTAGGCAGCCAAAGTCAAGGGATATTAGAGAAGGTGGAAAGGAGAACATGTGAAAATGGGACAGAAAGGGAAACTCTGCTCTGATAGCTTTGAAAAGAATGTGAGGAAGGGGAAACTAGGTAGCTCAGTTGACAGAAAGCCAGGCTTGGAGATGGGCCATTCTAGGTTCAAATGTGACCTCAGATAATTCCTATTAATGAGAGCTTAGGCAAACCACATAACTAACCTTTACCAGTCTTCTGCTTTGGACCTAATATTTTGTATCAATTCTTAGGACAGATGATAAGGATTTTTAAAAAATGTGTGAAGACCCTAAAAGCCTTTATTTGGAGCTGAAAGGGGTCTTAGAGGCCAACATCTCTAACCCCATTTTAAAGATCAGTTGGGGGCTGCTGGGTAGCTCAAGTGGATTGAGAGCCAGGCCTAGAGATGGGATGTCCTAGGTTCAAATCTGGTCTCAGACACTTCCCAGCTGTGTGATCCTGGGCAAGTCACTTGACCCCCATTGCCTACCCTTACCACTCTTCTGCCTTGGAGCCAATACACAGTATTGGCTCCAAGACAGAAGGTAAGGGTTTTTAAAAAATTAAATAAAATAAAGATCAGTAAACTGAAGCCCAAGGAAGTTAAGTAACTAGCCCAAAGTACCTGAGGTGGGATTTGCACCCAGATTTTCCTGACTTTAAGTCTAATGCCCTATTCATCAAAGTATATTGCTTAACCAGTAATATGGAACCTGTGATTTTCTGAAACAGATCATTCCATTTTTAGATTATTAGATGATCTTTCTTTAAATCAAACCTAAATATAGTTCTCTGTAACATCTCTCCATGATTCCTGGTTCTGCCATTGGGAACCAGGCAGAACAAGTCTTAAGTATTCTTCCAGTCAGTTACTCTTCCAATTATTAAAGCCAGTTCATCCCTACTACCTGTGTGACCATGGCAAAATCTCTTAAACTTCCTGGATCTCAATTTCTTCATCTATAAAATGAGAGGGTTGGAGTAGATGGTTTCTGAGATACATTCCAGCTTGAAATCTATGTGTATGATCTGGTGTTCCAGTCCCTACCAATCTGGATGCCTAATACTGGATGTTTCCTTAATTCTTACTCCAGATTGAATGCATCTCTTACAACTGTCTGCTTCAAACTACGTTATTTGTTTTAAAAGCACAGGAAAAAAAGCATCGATAATAGCTTACTCTTGCATGTATATGTGATTGGTCTTGTTTTTAAGGAAGAGCTCTTGTTAAATTTAAAGTCAGAAATACCTCTTTTCCCTGCCTTTCCATCAAAACCCTTATGGACATCATAAGACCTTCTTCATTCATAGGAGAGATAGAGTGCCATAGTAGATAAAAGTGCTGAATGTGAGGTGAGGAAGACCTGAGTTAAAATCCTACCTTAGACATGGACTAATTGTGTGACCTAGGGTAAGTCACTCTCCAATCTTCAGTTTCCTCATCTGTAAAATGAGAAGGTTACACTAGAGAAGGGGTCAGCAATGTATGGCTCTCAAGCCATATCTGACTCCATCTCTCCACCGGCCAGTCCGGGCAGAGCCCCAGGATGTGCCCCAGGGGGCTCTTCAGCCCCCACCCCATATTCCAGTGCCTTCCGCCTCCATCCTCCTCCTTCCACAGTTGTTTAAGGCTCTCAAGTCCAAAAAGGTTGCCGACCCTTGCAGAGGATCTTTAAACTGAAAATCTGTGACTATGCTCATTCAGCAAACACAACCCTCTTTTCTGGTTTCATTTCCTTCCTTTTCCTTACCTCTTACTTCCCCTACCAATACTCTCTCCTGTATACTATATGCATTATGAGAAATAATCCTAATAGTTCATGTTGCTGTTTTGAACACAGTAATACTTCTAGCCCTGAGAAAATTAAGTCCATCTTTCAAAACTGCATACTTACTTGGGCATAGAGTGCCAAGCTTTGAAGATCATGCATGATTTTGAGAATACCATATTTCAAAGCACAATTGAATATCTGAATTTTCCTTTAAGAATTGGAAAAAATATTATTTTGCCCTTTTATTTTCATCCTAAAATGTCCAAGCAGGCTTTGAGACATTTTATTAAGTCTCTCTCCCAGCTCCGATATTGATTGTTAGACTTATCATTTATTGAGGCCCTGGAGATGCTAAGGATCCCCTACCTAGTCTCACAAGAACCTGATCCCAGCCCAATTAAAGAACTTTCTTCTCTAGTGATAAAAACCCAACAAACAAATATAAAACAACGTAAAAAGGAGGTGAATGAAGAAATCTACATGAAAAAAAAAACTTTTCATGGGAGCAACAGTTCTAACTACATATGGAAAATATTTCTTTTGTAAAATTCCTTGATCTATTTTTCAAACATTTTAGATTTTGTCAAAAACTTTTGTGTTTTGAAAACAAAACAAAACCAACACCCCCACACACACACCTTAATTTAAACCTGTGTATAGTTTCAAGGGAGAATTTAAGTAAGAAAACAAGTCTTTCTAGCTAAGTTAAAGCATGGACAGTACAAAATACACAGAAGGAAAAATCATGTAATCTTTGTGCACTTGCTCCCCTACAAAGATGACTAGAATCTGACCAGCCATCAGAGAGACAGGGGTGTGGCTGGAATCAACTAAAATTAAGTGCAATGGGAGTTTAGATTAGGTGAGATGTCAAAAGCCTTGGTTATAATTTTTACTTTGGGAATTTTTCTAGATGATGGCTAGAGCAGCTGTGGCCTGCCAGCTTGCTTCATGAGTGTTATATAATTGCACCAGCGGCAGGGAAGTGGTTGTAAAGGCAGATGTAGAAAAAGCACAGATAGTGCCTCTTACTGATGAGGCAAAACCCTTAAGAGTTAGGTAGGTGTAAGAGAATGTGTTGTTGAATAAGTTTATTTTTCAGTGTTGTTAAGTTGTTCCTATAACAGTCATAACAGCCCTTTCTTTGAGGGAAAAAGGTCTGCTTCATTTTCATCTTATATATTTTGCACATGTAGCTATTCTGTTTGTCACATAATAGGTACTTAATTCATTCTTAGTGAATAGAACAAAAAATTGACATTTATATAATTCTCTCAAGTTAACAAAATGCTTTGTAGTATATATATATATATATATATATATATATATATATATATATATATATATATATATAT
>NC_058132.1:121873068-121952515 GCF_016433145.1 Gracilinanus agilis | reverse complement strand
CCTCTCTTCTTTCTCTCCCTCCTCTTCTCCTTCTCCCTCTCTCCATCTCCTTCCCTCTTCTCTTGCCACCTCTCCCCCCCACCCTTTCTGATGATGTCATTGATACCTGTTCTTCTTTGGCATCCTTCATCGTTAGAAAGTTCCATCTACTTATAGCCTTCATTGACTCTCCATTGCCTTCTATGTGATAATCCAGATTGAGTTCTACTGGTTGCATGTTTTGATGACATAGAGTAATGTTTATATTGAAAAACAGACCTTTATTTTCATGTGAAGTCTGAGATCAATAAAATAGCTTTCTGGAAAGAAATCCATTAAGTTCTCTTCTTCCTTTTCAGCTCTGGGCTGACATCATTTTCTATCTGTACTTTCTGTCCTAGATAACAGATATAGCTGTAAAAAGTTCTATTGAGTGTCCATCCAAATTCATGCCATAATATGTACAATAGACATTATTCATCCACTTGGTCTTTGGTGTGTGGATGGACAAGCCAAATTCTTTTCAGTAATTACAGATCCCTTCCAGGAAGCTTTGTGATAGTCTCTAGCTTGAGTCAGTCAGAGCAATATCATTCAAATAAAGGAGTGGTTAGAGGATATCATCATCCACTGGGACTCCCTACTTGACCTGGATTCCTCTATCATGGGGCAAATACTTCTGACAAACATATTTTATCCCTTCCTTTTTTATGCCTTGCCTGATATTTATTATTATTGGATCTTTAAACAGGGCTTTTTCTGTTTTTATACCTTTTAAGGAATCCTATTTGATCCTGATGTGTGGACAGGAGACATTATAGTGCTGTAAGTGAATTTGTAAGGTGGCTTTTTGTTCCACAGAACTAAGAGTTTTGTTTTTTGTAATCAAGAAGTAGTGAACACAATGGGATCTTGTATTCTCTAATTTTTTTCAGTTAATTATGAAATGTTTAAATAACTTATTAAATAACATTATTGACTATTGCAAAACCTAGTTTATTCCCTACTAATGACCTCATTAAGGATTCCCTTAATTTGTGTATAAGTAATTTTCTTAATTACCTATACACGAGTGGTATAGTGGAGGAGGAGCAGGCCTGAAGTGTTGAAGACCTGAGTTCAAATTTGACTCCAGACATTTATAAGCTGTGTGACTATGGTCACTTGTCACTTAACCCTGTTTGCCTCAGTTTCTTCATCTATAAAATGAGCTGGCAAAGGAAATGGCAACCACTCTAATATCTTTGCCAAGAATAACTCAAAAGGGACCACAAAGAGACACAACTAATAATTACTGAACAACATAGTGTATGTGAAGTGGAGTAAGAGAGAAGACTAGAAGGCAGGAAGGGGCCAGATAATGAAGCTCTATTAACAACAATAGCAATAATTTTCTTAAAGGTTTTATACAGATGAGAGATAGGCATATGTAAACCATCAGTTTTTAGTGTCCTCTTGGCCACCCTTTTATAGTATTAACATGGTCTGAGATTTTCCCCTACCATGTTTTTAGTATTTTTCCCTTCCTTCAGATACCTTAATATTATTGCTTGCTCAACACTCTCACTATTTCTTACTGCCAATACAGTCTTTTCTACACATATGGAATCTAATAAGTCGCTATTTGTACCTTTCCTCTTTGTAGTTCCATCTAGAGGACAGGCCACCCTCCATAAGCACCTTGAAGCTGTGATTTTGGTTGCACCAACTTTGATGAAGAAAATACATTTTTCAAATGATTTGAAATACTTTTGATTTTCACTCTAGTTGTAGACCTTCCATCCTTCCATTTTTATCCCTCAAGGCCCTTGAGATGGTTTTGCTTACTGGCATACTTTGCCACGCTTTCTTTAAGCTGACTTTACTTCACTCTTTCTGCTATATGAGATATTATTGTTCATGACTGTCTATAATCATTTAATATTTTAGTTGAAAAGTTTATAGTGTAACCTAGTGTTTCCTTTGGTAGCCATCTCTGGAAAATTAAGTCAAAAATTTGCAATTTCTGAGCTTTTTTGGTTTTGGATCAGTTAATTTAATTTGGTTAAACTTCTGGATGAAATTACTATAGTTGATGTTGATGTTAGTTTTTAGTAGACATCAACATTAGTTATTTCCCATTTAAACATTTTTTGTTTTCCTTAAATTTTCCATTCCATTTTCTATTTAAAAATTCCAATTGCTTATTTAAATAATTGAAATCAGTTGTTTTAATTGCATGACACATGTTTTTCTCACTATTATTCCTTTTTTTGTTTTATTTCATACAATTCTGATCTTCATTCAGAATTGGTACCCCAACTATAAAAAAAGGATAAAGATACCTACAATTCCAATCTCATCGGGTTCTTGTGTAACAAATTAGATGATGCATGTAAAGTCCTTTGCACACTTAAACATTCCATTTAAATTCTAGTTATTATTATTATTTCATTTGAATATTCCACAACAAACTCATCAGATAGAAACTACAGCCACTAAAAAATCCATTATTATTCACAATTATCTTCCTCTTAAAGATGAGAATCCTAAAACCCAAAGTGTTAAACAAATAGTCTTTAGAAAGAAATAAGCATTTATTAAATTCATCCTTTGTACAAGGTACTGTGCTAAGCGAATTTTACAAATATTATCTCATTTGATCTTTTTTTAACCTTTAGCTTGTGTGTCTTGCAATCAATACTGTGTATTGGTTCCAAAGCAGAAGAGTGTTAAGGACTAGGCAATAGGGATTAAGTGACTTGCCCAGGGTCACACAGCTAGGAAGTATCTGAGGCCATATTTAAACCCAGGTCCTCCCATCTCTATCTGCTGAGCCACTTAGCTACTCCCTATCTGATTTGATCTTTCTAACAACTGCATAAGGCATGTGCTATTATGATCTCCATTTTACAGTGGAGGAAACTGAGGCAGATAACAGTTAAGTGACTAACCCAAGGTCACATAGCTGTTAAGTGTCTGAGGTTAGATTTGAACTTAGATCTTCCTGACTCCTGACAGAACTAGTGTTCTGACCACTGAACTAGTAGCTTCTGTCTCTGGATGTGCAGTCAGTGAGGATCAAGGATAAGATTTGAACACTGATCTTTTGGATTCCAAGCCAACTTCTTGACTCCAAGTTCAAGAATAAATTAGATTATCAAACAAACAGTTCAGAGGAGGGGGATAAAGGGTAAAACTATTTGATTGAATTCACTGGTCAAATAAATTAGAACAGCCAAACCAGCAGCCCCATGTAGACAGAGTCTGAGACCCTCCCTAGCTTTTAAATTTTATCCCCTTCTGACCTCAGCATGTTTTTCTTTTCTTCTCTCCCAGTTCTTTTCAGATGCTAACAAAAGCACCAAGTTATGCCACAAACAATGCATTGCAGTGCAGATCTCATGGATGGGTAATTCTCTTGTGTCTTGAAAACATGGGAAGAAGTAAAACTCTATCCTTGTGGTGAGATTGGGGTGGAGGCTAAGAGACAGACCAGCAGTGGTAGAGCCTAGTCCTGGCTGAGGTAATGAATAATAAAAAAAGTCTCACAAAGTGCTTTGCAAATATTCGGCTTTCAGAGCCAGCTATGAATCGAGAGGTCATTGGACCTTAGCTCTAGAACTGGGCTGGACCTCAGAGACCAGTGTTCTTTCCACTGTACGAGGACATTCCCCTATTATTTTTTAACTTAGCCAGAATTTTTCTGATGGAAGGTACTTGGAAGATTATCCAATCTAGAGCCTTCCTTTTTTAAATGAAGATCAAGAGAGGCAAAATGAAATATTTAAGATCAATAACAAAATGGTAGCAGAGATGAATATGGAACCCTGGTCTTCCTGTTTGGGTGGTTTTTTGACTCTGCTCACTTCAGTGGGAATGAAAGAACAGAACGTATAAACTAGCCATAGACCCAAGAGCCTCAGGGATGACCCTAGGTCTCAGTTTCCCAAGGTCTCAGACCCTTCTCAGAGATGATCCTGGCCAACTCTTGACCGTGGCTTGTTAGTTCCCCTAAACCTTGCCAATCTTTTATTTATTATTATTATTTATAAAATATTTTATTTTCCTAGTTACATGTAATAACTATTTTTTGCATATGTTTTCTGAAGTTATAGGATATAAATAGTCTCTTTCCCTTGCTTCCTTCCCCCACTTAGAGATGGTGAGCAATTTGGTGTGGGTTATACGTGTCTTATCATGCAACACATATTTCCATGTTGTTCATTGTCGTAAGAGAATACTAATACAAAACCAAAAGCCCAAAATGAAAACACATAAAAACTAAAGTGAAAAATAGTATGCTTTGATCCGCATTCTGATCTTAACTTGCTAATATTTTAAACAAACACTGGTGTAAGGAACCAAACCCTTGAAAATTTTGGTCCTTGAGTCATTTTGGCTCCTGGAGATAAAGAAGAATGAATGAAAAATAAGTTATTAAGCACTTTACTATCTAATGATGAGACAAGCCAACTGCAATCAATTAACTCTTCTAGATGGATTGCAGGAAGGAGGAAGTATGGAGGCAGAGTAGGGTAATAAAAATGCTTATACCATGGATCCAGTCAACAACTAAGTGCCTTTAATTTATTAAGTATCTACTAGGCACTGTGTTTGAAGCTGGGTAAATGCAAAAATGAGGCAGTATTCTTAAGGAGCTTTCCTTCTTCTCCCCAATCCTCTAGAAATACGTCTGCCTCAAGAGATATATAATATTTTATCTCAAAAATAAAATGTCCAAAATAGAGCATTATTTCTATCCCTCTTCCCCAACCCACTTTCCTTCCTAAATTCTCTGTGTGAGCTATCCTATTACTAACACCTAACACATTTGTTGTTCAGTTGTATCTGACTCATGACTCCATTTGGAGTTTTCTTGGCAAAGATACTAGAGTTGTTTGCCTTTCCTTTTCTAGCTCATTTTACAGATGAGGAAAATGAGGCAAACAGGGTTAAGTGCCTTGCCCAGAGTCACACAGAGCTAGTCAGTATCTAAGGTCAGATTTAGACTCAGAACTTCCTGACTTCAGGTCCAGATCTCCATCCACTGTACCACCTCGCTGTCCATTCAAGGTTAATAGAGACTAATAAATTCTACACATTAAATATATTCAAAACAGTTCAGAATATGAAGTACCCATATTGGTTTTATTCTAGCTATGTTCTCTTAACTTCTAACAAAAATGATGGATACTTGAAAACTAATAATTTCAAATTTTCGCTTCTCGTACACACATACACACATGTACACGTTGTCTTTCATTTACACACTTACACAAACACACACATATTTGACTCCACTATTAAAAAATAGCAAGGCGGTGAAGAAAAAATGAAAATTTAAAATTGTTTTTACTTCAGTAATTGGGGACTAGAATTTTATTTTCTGATGTTTCCTTAGTTTAGCTTGTTTCTTCAGATTAGTTATCAGTTATTATGTTATTATTATGTCAATTACTACAGAACACTTGGAACATAAACATCGTTTTAATTAAAATCACTGTACAGATATCTCTTCCACATCATGGGGGTTAGCAGCCAAGGCACTGTTTCAATCTGGAAAATCCATTTAAATTTTTTGACCCTCCTTTTGTACCTGAGAAAAAGTCTGAATTTTTTCTTTTTCTTTTATGGGTATTTATAGTACCTTATAAAATTTGGGTTAAGTATTTGGTCATAGGCTATATGAAGATAAATGTTAATGTATCTCTACATTATGTATGTTTGTCTATTGACTTTTTCTTTCTTTTTGCAAACTTTAATTTTTTACATATTTTTAGATTTATACACACACATATTACAAGATGATCACAAAACACCTGGAAAGACTTATAAATATGTTTTGTATGATAATACATGTACAGCCTCCATCATATTACTGTTATAGTTGGGGAGGCTGGGAGAAAGGAAAACAAATGAATGAAACATAGATTTTGGGACATAACAAATGTGAGAATTTGTTTCTCTTGAATAGCATATTTATTACAATTTTAAAACAAAGTGTATGTATTCTATAATTATGATATATTTTGTTATATGTAAAAATTAAAATAAATGGTAACATTAATATTTGTTGAATATCATTCTTCTATAGAAAATTGCTAAGAGGATTTTTAATAGAAGTCTCATAACTTTACAATCAAGTATGCTTTGGTTAGTTAAATCTTTATTTCGGTCTATCAGTATGATTGCCTACTAATTCCTATGTGCAAGATGAGAGATACTGTGCACTTCCTTGACTATGTGAAGTTATCATTTCTGTTCTTTTATAATCTTAAGCTAAAATAACCACAGGACATTGCAATGAGTTTTTATTTTCTGAGTTAAGGATTTTTTTTATTGTAATGTAATTAATTATTTAAAGATTGGTTCTCCCTGTTTTGTCCAGGCTGGAAGTATAGAGGCTTCTTAATTGTCTAGTCTCTCTACTGACTGGTATTATAGCTTTAACCTACTCCACTTCTGATCTTGGTTGTTTTGTCTCTCCTCAGGAATCTTGGTATTCTCTCCTGCCAAGCTCCTGGGGCTTCTCCTATTAAAATTGAACTAATGTGGACACTTGATTGATTTAACTAACTTTGGCTTAGAATTTCCAAGCTCCAGATATCTACAAACCTCAGTGTCCCTGGAACTTTGGATTTCAAGTGTGCATCATGCTTGGCTAAATTCATTATCTAGAAATAATTTTTTAATTTTTTTTTACTTTAAAAAGATTTACTATATTGTTTATAATTTTATTTCATCTTGGGTTAAAACAATTTCCCCTAAAGAATATACCTTTAATTTTATAACAGGAGTCAATGGAGAAATAAAATTTGGTGTATATCTATTTGGGGTATTTTGTTTTTTAAATTTCTTTCTAATATTTTATTTTCTCAATTACATGTAATAATTTTCAATATACATTTTCTGAAATTATAAGATCCAAATTGTCTCTCTTCCTCCTTTCCCTCCCCTTCCTGGTGATGGTAAGCAATTTGATCTGTTATGGTCACGGTTATAGACTACTTGTACAAAACCGAACTCCCCAAATAAAGATATAAATAAACAAACAAAAAATAGTATGATTTGATTTGCATTCTAATTCCAACAGTTTTTTTTCCTCTGCAGGTAGATAGCATTCTTCATCCTAAGTCCTTCAGAATTGTCCTCTATCATTGTATTGATGAGAGTAGCTAAGTATTTCCCACTTGACCATCCCACAACATTGCAGTTATTGTATCCAATGTTCTCCCAGTTCTGTTTATTTAACTCTACATTGGTTCATGAAGATCTTTCCATCTTTTCCTGAAATCATCATGCTCATCATTTCTAATAGAATAATAGTATTCCATCACCATCATATACAACAATTTGTTCAGCCATCCCCCAACTAATGGACATCCCCTCAATTTCCAATTCTTTGCCACCATAAAAAGAGCTGTTATAATTTTAGTGGGTCCTTTCCTCCTTTTTCATTATCTCTTTGGAATATTGACCCAGAAGTAGTATTTACTTTTATTTTATTATTTTAATAACCAATTTCCACACAAGTTTTATGAATTTATATGATCCAAATTGTCTCCCTCCCTTTTTCCCTCCCCCATTCTGGAGCTGGCAAGCAATTCAGTCTGGATTATACATGTATTATCACTCAAAACATATTTCTATACTTTTCATTTTTATAAGTAAACAATCTTATAAAACCAAAACCCCAATAAAAATAAGTGATAAATCATATGTCTTAATCTGCATTCCTACTTAAAAAGTTCTTTCTCTGGAGATGGATAGCACTCTTTTTCCCATAAGTCCTTCAGAATTGAACTGGATGATTATATTACTGTTAGTAGCAAAGTCTATCACATTTGATTATTCCACCATATTGCTGTTACTGTGTACATTATTTTCCCAATTCTGCTTATTTCATATTATATCAGTTCATTTAGGTCTTTCCAGTTCTTTCTGAAATCATCCTGTTCATCATTCCTTATAGCACAATAGTATTCCATCACTATCATATACCACAAATTGTTCAACCATTCCCCAATTGAGGGACATCCTTTTAGTTTGCAATTCTTTGCCACCACAGAAAGTGTGGCTATAAATATTTTTGTACCAACAGGTCCTTTCTCATTTTTGTTATCTCTTTGGAATACCGACCCAGTAGTGGTATTACTGGTTCAAAAGGTATGCATTCTTTATGCATAATTTCAAATTGTCCTCAAGAATGGTTAGATCAATTTACAACTCCGCAAACAATGCATTAGTGTACTAATTTTGCAACATCCCCTCCAACATTTCTCATTTTCCTTTACTATCACATTGGCCAATCTGAAAGATATGAGTGGGACCTCAGAATAGTTTTAATTTGCATTTCTCATCAAGAGGGATTTAGAATGTTTTTTTTTCTTGTGATTATTGATAGCTTTGATTTCTTCATCTGAAAACTGTCAATTCATATCCTTTGACCATTTATTAATTGGTGAATGACTTGGATTCTTCTAAATTTGACTTAGTTCTTTATATATTTGAGAACTGAGGTCTTTATATGAAAAATTTGTGATCAAAATTTCCCCCAGTTTGTTGTTTCCCTTCTAATCTTCATTACATTGTTTTTGTTTGTACAAACCCTTTTTAAATTTAATATAATCAAAATCATTCATTTTACATCTTGTAATGTTCTCTATCTCTTATTTGGTCATAAATTCTTCCCTTCTCCATAGATCTATGTTCTATGTTCACCTAATTTACTTATATATTCTTTATATTTAAATCATATTCCCAATTTGACCTTACCTTGGTGTAGGGTGTGAGATATGATCTAAACCTAATTTTTGCCATAATGTTTTCCAATTTTTCAATCAATTTTAGACAAATAATGAGTTCTTATCCCAAAATATGGGATCTTTGAGTTTATCAGACACTAGTTTACTAAGGTCATTTACCCTAATCTATTCCATTCATCCATCTTTCTGTTTTTAGCTTGTGCTAGACTGTTTTGATGATTAGTACTTTATAGTACATTTTAAAATCTGGTTAATGTTAGACCACCATTCTTCACATTTCTTTGCCCATTAGTTCCCTTTATATTCTTGATCTCTTCATTGGTGGTGAATTTGCCCTTTTCATTTTTGATACTGATAATTTGATTTTTTTCTTTTCCTTTTTAAATCAAATTAAACAATGCTTTATCTATTCCATTTGTTTTCCCTGCCATAAAAACAATTCCTATTCTTATTTATTAGTTCAATTGTTCTCTTACTTTCAATTTTATTAATTTCTTCTTTAATTTTTAGGTTTTCTAATTTAGTCTTTAATTGGGGTTCTAAATTTGTTCTTTTTTTTAGTTTGTATGCCAAATTTGTTGATTTGCTTTTTTCTATTTTATTGATGTAGGTATTTAGAGATATAAACTTCCCCTAAGCAGTACTTTGTCAGTATTTCATAAATTTTGTTAAATTGTCTCCACATTGTCATTCTCTTTAATGTAGTTATTCTTTCTATATGTATTTTTTGACTAACCCCCTTTTTTAGCATTAGATGATTCAGTCTCCAATTATTTCTTGACTTGTCCTTATATGGACTCTTATTGATTATAATTTTTATTGTAGTATGTTCTGGAAAGTACACATTTGTTATTTCTGCTTTTCTGCATTTGGTTGTGAAGTTTTTATGCTCTAATACATGGTCAATTTTTGTACAGGCTCCATGCACTGCTGAAAAGAAGGTATATTCCTTTCTATTCCCATTCAATTTTCTCCAGATTCCTATTAGTTCTAACGTTTCTAAAATTTCATTTACTTCCTTAACTTCTTTCTTGTTTATTTTTTGGATTGATTGATCTAGATATGAAAGGATAAAGATGAGTTCCCCACTATTATAATTCTACTCTTTCCTCCTGAAGCTCGTTTAATTTCTTCTTTAAAAATTTGGAGGTTATCATTTGGAGCATATATCTTTAGAAATGATATTATGTCATCATCTATGGTATCTTTTAGCAAGATATAATTTCCTTCCTTATCTCTTATCTCTTTAATTAGATATATTTTTGCTTTAGCTTTGTTTGAGATCATGATTTCTACTCCTGCTTTTTTTGCTTCAGATGATGCACAATATATTCTGCTCCAGTCTTTTTCTTTTACTCTGTGTGTCTCTCTGCCTCAAAAGTATTTCTTGTCCCTCCTCACAGGTATTTTGCTTTTAATCATGCCCTGCTCCCTTATTCCTCCCTTATTTTACTATCTCATTTTGTCTTATTCTCCTCCTACTTCTTTATAGGATAATATGGGACTTTGTACCCAAATGAGCATTGTTCTTATTCTCTTTCTGAGCCAATTCTAATGAGAGTAAGGTTTATGCATTGCCCATCACTACCTTCATCTTCCAGTCCTCTGTAATAGTTTTTCATGCCTCTTTAGGTGAGATAGTTTATTCTATTCCACCTCTCCCATCCCTTTTCTCTCAGTGTAATCTTCTTTTTCCCACTTTTATTTTATTTTATTTTTTGCACATCATATCATGCTAATCAGATTAGTACCATACCTTCTATGTATACTTCTAACTGCTCTAATACTGATAAAAAATTTTTTAAACCCTTAACTTTCGGTGTATTGTCTCATAGGTGGAAGAGTGGTAAGGGTGGGCAATGGGGGTCAAATGACTTGCCTAGGGTCACACAGCTGGCTGTGGCTGAGGCCGGATTTGAACCTAGGACCTCCTGTCTCTAGGCCTGACTCTCAATCCACTGAGCTACCCAGCTGCCCCACTAATAAAATTTTTAAGAATTACAAATATCATCTTTCCACGCAGGAATATAAATAGTTTGAACTTATCAAATCCCTTAAATTTTTCTTTCTTGTTTACTTTTATCAATGACTTTAGTCTTGTATTTGGACATCAAATTTTCTGTTTATGTTGACATTTTCATCAGATATGCTTGGAAACCTTCTATTTTATTAAATGGCCATTTCCTAACGCCCCACCATCCTGAAAGAATATACTCGGTTTTGCTTGGGAGGTGATTGTGTTGTACACCTAGTTCTTTTGCAATCTGGAATATCATATTCCAAGCCTTCTGATACTTTAATGTACTAAGTCCTGTGTAATCCTGGCTATAGCTCCATAGTATTTCAATTGTTTCTTTTTGGCTGTTTGCTGTATTTTCTCCTTGCCTTGGGGATTCTTGAATTTAGTTATAATATACCTGTGAATTGTCATTAGGGTATTTATTTCAGGAGATGATCTGTGGATTCTTTCAATTTGTATTTTAACCTCTTGTTCAAGAATATCAGGACAATTTTCAGTGCTAATTTCTTGTAATGAAGTCTAGAAATTTTCATTTTTTGATCACAATTCTTAAATAGTCTCTCTTGGAGTCTCTATTTTCCAGGTCAGTTTTTTCCAGTGAGATAGGTTCATGTTTTCTTCTGTTCCCCCCCCCTTTCTTTCTATTCTTTTGATTTGATTTTATTGTTTCTTGATGTCTCATGAAGTAATTTGCTTTGAGTTTCCCAATTTAAATTTTTAAGAAATGCTTTTTTCCATTAGATTTTATACTTTATTTTCCATTTGGTAAATTCTACTTTTTAAAAATTCTTTTCTTCACTGGATTTTTATGCCTCTTTTTCCATTTGGCCGATTCAGCCTTTAAATTTTCTTCTTACATTGCCTTACTCTCTCTTCCCCATTTTTCCTCTGCCACTCTTAAATGATTTTTGAAAACCTTTTTGAGCTCATATAGAGCCTATGATCAATTACTAATTTTTTTGAAGTTTTGCATGTATGGTTCTGAGTCTGTGCCTTGATCTTTTTTGTTTCCATAAAAATCTTCTCTTGTGAGGTAATTTTTAAACAATATTTGCTCATTTTCTCAGCCCTTTTCTTGACTTTTGCTTTTATCTTAAATGTGGGCTTTGTTTTCAGGATAGAGAATGCATTCTCTCTTCAGTTTTTTCTTACTGCTACCATCAGCTTTATTTCTGGGTTTCTGTAAGTTTTAGCTCTCTCAAGGTAGTTTGATGGCCTGTGGACTGGGAGCTCTGAAAGCCACCTCCCAATGCTTATTCAATCATCCTTTTGGACTGATGAATGCTTGTAGAGTCCTGGGCACTATGAGCTGCCTTATACAGGGACTTAGGATCCAGCTTCAGACTTGGACAGGGATTTGGGATCTCACTCTAGTCTTGATCAGGTCAAGCACATGCCACATGGATGGCTTTAAACTGTGATTAAAGGCCTCCCTGCAGCCTTGGGAGAGAGCTCTGGGCCTCCCCTTGGGCTTATACCTGAGGCACTTTGCCAATTCCCTTGGATTAGGGTCTAGGGCCTTGTTTTAGACTTAGGCAGGGGCTCAGCACCTCCCTCATCTCCCTCTGGACCTGGACCAGTCAGGCACACTGCAGATTGTTTTGTACTAGCATTGCAGGCTTGGTCTGGGGTTGTGAGTCAATTGCTGTTGACTTAGACAGAATCTCATGGTCTCAGTGTTGGCTTGGGCCCAGGTTCAGAACTGGAACATTAACATGGGGCATAGTGGGGCTTGCTGTTTGCTTGCACTGATACTCCTTGGTTGGGCCTTGCTGTTGGCTAAGTTCTTTTTTCACTCCATTGAACCAGATCTGCTCTGCCTATCTTTCAAGTTGTTTTCTTTGGTAAAGGTGCTTCAATCCATCCCCTTATTTGTTCTTTAACTCTAGATTTTTCTCATCTAAGAGTATCCTGTACCATTGGAATTATATCAATTCACCAGAGTTATAGCACATCTGTTGCATTAAGACATAGTCTAAGTGTTAGGAGAAATACAGTTATTAGATAAAACAGAATATCTGCCTTAATAGAACATATAGTTTAGTTTCATCATCAATATTCACCTTAGTCCAATCCCACCATAATCTATATTCTCCTCTGCTCTCCTGGTATGTCATTCCCACTTAATCCTCTACTCTATTCAATTTGATTCAACAGGCATTCATTAAGCACCAACTGTGATTAATAGGCACAAAGGGGATAAGACACAAAAGCAAACAGCTCAGGATTTTCTCATTACCTACGCTGGCCCACTTTTCAAAATTAGCCCTTGAATAAGGTCAATACGTCTGTCATCTCTCTCTCTCTCTCTCTCTCTCTCTCTCTCTCTCTCTCTCTCTCTCTCTCTCTCTCTCTCATTTATCTATAATATAGCTATCATTTATTATTATCCTTCTGTCTATTCTCTCACTTTCTATCATTCTCCATCTTTCTGTCTATCTACCTATCTTTGCTGCTTGCCTGTCTGTCAGTCTATCTTCTCTGTATATGTGTCTGATAGGTCATTCAGCACAGATTTCTCATGTCATCTTAGGTCATCTTCTGTATGTCACCTTTTTATTTAGGGGACAATACAGTCATGGAAATAGGCATTCCACATTTCTCTTTTTGGCCAGATGGAAATGGTTACGTGAAAGTGCTGATGAACACAGAATTTTTATACATATTGTTTTCACAATTAAGAAAGGGCCAACACAAAGCTGTTCAGCACAAAGCCAGTGGGAGAATTCAGAATTCCATTTACTGCTATAAATTTTATTCTCCTTGCTGCCAGCAAACATGAAGGTTTCCAATGCAATGGCCAATTTTAGTGGGCCTGTTGGACAGAAGTGAAAAATTATCTGCTGCCTAAATGCTGATAGAGCAGGCATGTCTACTGCTGGATGTATTAGAAGAAGAAAGGAGAGCTGAATTGAGTTATTGATAAGAAGTTTTTGAAGTTGATAGGACTGAAAAGAGTCCCTGAGCAGCTAGCTGAGCTTACTGAATACATATCTAGAATAAAATATACCTGAAAGGAGATGGAGAAGGGTTGGAACTTATAAGACATGGCCCACACACATCATATGTATTGCAGAGAAAATAAAACCTCACATGAATCACATTTTCACATCTAGATGAGAACTCTTAAAAAAGAAAATAGGACAGAAAAGAAGATACTAATGGCCAGTGTAGAATACAGGGGTTCTAAATGCTGAGCATAATGAGTGAATAAGATCATTTATATAAATGGGCTTGGTAATTTGCAATAAAACCTTAACAAATGAATTGTAAGGTTTTATAAATAGATAAGGAATCAAGGTATAATGCAGTGGATAGAATACTGAGTCTGGAGTCAGTAAGACTCATTTTCCTGATTTCAAATCTGGCCTCACCCTTACTAACTATGTGACCTTGGGCAAAATGCTTAATCCTGTTTGCCTCAATTTCCTCATCAAATGAACTAGAGAAGGAAATGGCAAACCAATCCAGTATCTTTTTTAAGAAAACCCCAAATGGAGTCACAAAGAGTCTATGATGACTAAAATGGCTAAACAATAATAACAATCAATAAATAGACTTGTGACATCAATTCAGACTTCCCTGTGATTTCATCTGAGGGAGTAATGTGAAGGGTGACAAGAGAGAAGATTTACAAAATCAGCTTTCTGAAATATACCTTGGCCCTGTCTTTATTTATCAGTGATGGTTTTTCTCTATCTTAGACATCTCTAACTCCTTCCAGATTGGATGACTTACATATTTTAACAGATACTTTGATGGATCAGTGATCTCACTGTTTCTGAGTACTCCTTGCATTGGCATATAAATAGCTATTCATTATTCATTCTTAGCCAATGTTCTCTTGTCTGTGCCCCCAAAGCATTTTCTTGCTGTTATTTTGCTATTTCTTTTCATAATTTCATCCCAATCCACTCTGTTACAACACCTCCATATTCTGTCTCCACATTTGTTTTCTTCTTTCATTGTTCCCTTTAGATGCCTCCTTTTTTTCAGTAAATTCAGTTCAGAAAGCATTTATTAAATGTCTACTACATGTCAGTAACTCTGGCATGGTCGGAGATTACAAAGACAGAAACAAAATAATCCTTGTTCTCAAGGATTTTACCTTCTATTGGGGAGGAAACAACATTGTCACAAATCAATAAAAGCAAACTAGGGACAAATGAATACAAAGGGGCAGAGCCAAGATGGTGGAAAAGATACAGGGACCTATCTGGTTTCGGCCAAATTACTTTCCAAAAAGAATGATATAACCCCTCAAAATGAATTATAGAGCAATGTAGCTCACAAAAAGACAAGCTGAAGTAATTTTCCAGCCCAAAACAATTTAGAAGATCAGCAAGTGGGATCTAGTGCATCAGGGTGGAGGTGGAACATAGCATGCTTTGAGCATGGTTGAAGCAGCAGCCAAGGCTTCTGGAATTCCAAGCTACAAATGGTAAGGAGATGGTTGGTTGGACAACTGCTTAGAAGATCACAGGGTTTCCTTTGTTGGCTTTTAATGTAAGACTCTTGTTGCATTGCTCATACACAGAATCAGATCTCAATCCTGGGGCACAGTAGCAGAGTGAGGAGGAGCACCAGCATATACCAGCACTTGTAACCACAGGGGAGCAGGAGACCCCTCAGATCATTGTTCTAAGGAGTAAAAGAGTGCATGAGATTTCTCATACACCAGAGTACAGGTAGGAGGAATATTAAACACATCTCTCCTTACATCATATGACCTTGAAAGTATTGAAAGCAATCCCCAATGCCAGCCCTGAAGGCAGGAGCACAAAGAACCTGAGGGTTGGGAGAGTGCTCCCTTTACCATAGTTACAGAGCCCAACTTTAATAGTTTTTGTAAATGAAAAGAAAAGGAAAATTTCAGGAAAATGAGCAAAAAACAAAACGCAGAAAGATATTTTGGTTACAGAGTACACTCATTAAGAAGATAATAAAGTCCATACTGCTGCTTCCAAAGCCTCCAAGAAAAATATGAATTGCTCTTAAGCCCAGAAGGAATTAATGGAAGTACTCAAAAGGAATTTTAAAAATCAAATAAGAGAGGTAGAACAAAAATTGGGAAAAAATGAGGGTGATACAGGAAAATAATGGGTAAAAAGAGTCAACAACTTGGTAAAGGAGACAAAAAAGTATCGAAGAAATTAATATTTTAAAAAGCATACTGGACCAATTGGAAAAAGAGGCATAAAAATCCAAAGAAGAAAATAACTTTTTAAAAAGCAGAATTGCTCAAATGGAAAAAGATATATGAAAATGCACTGAAGAGAAAAACTTTTTGAAAAGACAGAATTGGCCCTTTGGAAAAAGAGGTACAAAAGTTCACTGAGAAATAGAACTCTTTACAAAGTAGAATTTGCCAAATGGAAAATGAGGTTCAAAAGCTCATTCAAGAAACTCTTCTTAAATTGACACAATAATGCTTTCTTAGTGGAATTGTGAATTGATCCTACCATTTCAGAGGGCAATTTGGAATTATGTCCAAAGGGCTTTTAAAGAATGCATGTCCTTTGATCTAGCAATACTGCTACTGAGTTTGTATCCCAAAGAGATAAAAAAGGAAAGGTTCTGTTTGTATAATAATATTTATATCTGTGCTTTTTTGTGGTAGGAAAAATTGGAAAATGAGGGGATGTCCCTCAATTGGGGAATGGCTGAACAAACTGTGGTATATGATGGTGATGGATTATTATTTTGTAATGTACTACTAAGAATGATGAACTTATTGATTTCTATAAGAACTGATGCAAAGTAAAATAAGCAGAACCAGGAGAACATTATACACAGTAACTGAAACATTGTGGGATGATCAAATATAATTAACTTTGCAAAGATCCAGGACAATCCTGAGGGACTTATGAGAAAGAATGTTATCCAAACCTAGAGAAAGAACTATGGTAGGAAAAGTCCAGAAGAAAACATATGATTAATCACTTGTTTATACAGGTATATGATTTGGGGTTTTGGTTTCAAAAGATAATTCTATTACAAAAATGAATAATATAGAAATAGAATTTGAGTGATAACACACACATATATATGTATGTGTATATATCCCAGTGAAATTGCTTGTCATCCGTGGGAGAGGAGAGGGAGACAAGAAGAATCATGTAACCATGGGAAAAAAATAAATCTAAAAATATTCTTGCCTTAAAAATTAGAATTGGGAAAATAGAAGCTGTTGACTCTATGAGACATCAGGAAACAATCCAACAAAGTCAAAAGAATGAAAAAATAGTAGAAAATGTGAACTGTCTCATGGGAAAAACAACTGACCTATAAAATAAATACAGGAGAGATGAAGAAAAATGGCTTACCCTTCAAATTTAATTAATTAAATCTTTTTAAAAAATATGTGTCAGGTTTAGTCACCTATTATTTGTTATTGAATTATTCCTTATTGGCCCATCTGTTTCTACTTCTATTTTAGGGTCCAGCCCAAAGTTTTTATCCAGAGAAGTTTGTCATAGACAGCTCAAGTATACAGTAGGTAGATATGAATTGAGAAATCACTAGGACTGTAGGGAAAAAAAAAGCAATGTTGCTATGCTTTTTGAAACTCTGAATTAATGTTGTGTTTGGGAGAAAATAGAATCTGGCCACCTTAGCTTTCCTGTATTCCTTACCTAAAATTTCAATTCACTGTAATTTTGTTTAATACCCAGTAAATAGAGTCTTCATGAGGAAAAAAAGCCATGATCAAAAAAAGGAGTTTAGACATCATCTTTCAGGAGACCATCAAGGAAAACTGCCCTGATATTCTAGAGCTAGTTGACAAAATAGAAATTGAAAGAATTCACTGACCCTCTCCTGAAAGAGATCCCAAAAGAATAATTCTCAAGAATATTATAGCCAAATTACTAACTCTCAGGTAAAGGAGAAAATATTTCAAGTAGGCAAAAAGAAATAATTCAATTATCATGGAATCACAGTCAGGATAACACAAGATATAGCAGCTTCTAAATCAAAGGATAGGAGGGCCTGGAATATAATATTCCAGAGGTCAAAAGAGCTGGGACTTCAACCAAGAATCACTAACCCAGGAAAACTGAGCATAATCTTTCAGGGAAAAATGGATATTCAATGAGAGTACTTTCAAACATACTGATGAAAAGACCAGAGCTGAATGGAAAATTTGACTCTCAAATACAAGACTCAAGAGAATCATAAAAAGGTAAACAGAAAAGAGAAATCAAAAGACACTCAACAAGATGAAACTGCATATATCCCTACATGGGAAGATAATTCTTATAACACCAAAGAACTTTGTCATTATTAGGGAAGTTAGGACAGAGGGTGAGGATATGAGTTGAACATAATAGGATGATATAAAAAAAATAAAATTAAGGCGTGAAAAAGGAGAATGCTTTGGGAGAAGGGAGAAGGGAAAAATAAAATGGAGTAAATTATTGCACATAAAAGAGGCATGAAAGAACATCTATAGTAGAGATGAGGAAGATGAGGAGAAGGATATGTGAACTTTACTCTCACCAGAATTGACTCATTGAGGGAAGAACATACACAATCAATTGGGCAAAGAAAGCTATCTTACCCTACAGAAAAAATAGGAGGGGAAGGAGATAAGAGAACGGGGATGGAGTTGAATAGAAAAGAGGGCAAATTGGGGGAGGTGGAGGTCAGAAACCAAATAGAGCTAAATAGGATGGAGAGTAACACACAGTTATCATAATGGTGCAAAATTTTTTTTACAGTTATCTAATAAGATCCTCATTTCTCAAATACTTAGAGAAATGAGTTGAATATGTAAGAATACAAGTCATTCCTCAATTGGTCATTGGTCAAAGGATATGAATAAGCAGTTCTCAAAGTAATTAAAGTTCTCTGTAGCCATGCAAAAAAGTCCTCAATCACTATTAATTAGAGAAATACAAAATAAAACAACTCTGAGGTGCCACCCCGCACCTATCAGATTGGTTATTATGATAGAGGGAGATTCTTGGAAACTTTTTATATATAATTGTGAAAAAACCAAAATGAGTATAAACTTATTTTGAGGGTATTTTCTTTTTCCTTTTTTAAATTAACAAGTTTAGTGGATCAGGAAAGGGCTCAGGGTATCACTTGAATCAAGCCTTGAAATATGCTGATAATTCCAGGAAGCAGAGATGAGAAAGGAGTACATTTTGAGCATGGGAGAAACCTAGGCAAAGTCAAAGATGCCAAAGGTGGAATGTTTCATTCAGAGGATAGTAAATCAGTCAATTTAACCTGAATGTTAAGTGCATGAAATTCAGTAAGGTATATTCATTCTCAGCTGAGGATCACATTATTCATACTTTATTCAGAAAGTTGAAGTCATTCTCTCTGTAACTTCCTCTTCTCTTTACCCTAAAATCCCTTGATATAATTATCCTTTCACTCATCCTTTCCTCCAGGCTTTAATAATGAGGTGGCCCTTCTCACCAAGGCAAACTCCTCCATATATGCCTTTGGTCCTAACCTCTCCCATTTTCTCAAATTATACCTCAGTTCTCTAATTTTCAGTCTATCTGCTGATTTCTTCTGTGTTGTCTTTAAACATGACCAGGTCTCTCCTACTCTTAAATGTCACATTCATTTTCCCCTACCATAACCTCAAATTATCACATTTCCTCTCTTTTAAGTCCAATTCATAGAAAAAAGCTATGTATAGACCATGCATGCATTTCTTTTCTTCACACTCACTTCTTAACCCTTTCTAATTTGGCTTCTGACATCATTCAACTGAAACTTCTCAATAATATGTTTTGCCTTTTAAAAGTTATTTGCTTTTAGGATTCTTTTCTTTTTTAATTGAGTTCCGTATTTTCTCCCTCCATCCAAACTCTTCTTTATCCACTGAGAAGGCAGGCAAAATGTCACTCGTACATGTGAAATAATGCAGAACATATTCTCTAATAAACCATATCCCAAAGCAAGAAAGGTGAAGCAAGACAATTATACTTCAATTTGTACCCAGAGTTCATCTCTCTGGAGGTAGAAAACATTTTTTTCATCATGACTCCTTTGGAGTTGGGTCACTGTATTGATCAGAGTAGCCAAGGCTTTCATAGTTGATTATCATTACAATATTGCAGTACTGTACAGAATAGTCTCCCAGTCTATTCACTTCACTTTAAATCAGTTCATATAGATGTGACCATGATTTTCTGAACTCTCCTACATAATTTCTTATAGCACAATAGTACTCCATCACAATCATTGTTCTGTAGAATGATTGCGTCAATTCACAACTCAACCAATAGTTTATTAGTCTATTTATTTCTTTCATCTCCTCCAAAATTTGTTATTTCTGATAGATGTGAAGTTGCAATGTTCTATCTGACCACAGGACATTATTCCTAGAATGATTTTAAATGGAGTTTCTCTTTCTAACTCTGCTGCTGAGTTTTGTTGGTACTAGAAATGCTGATGATTCATGAGGGTTTATTTTGTATCCTGCAACTTTGCTAAAGTTATTAATTATTTCAACTTGTATTTTAATTGATTCTCTAGGATTCTTTAGGTTACTATCATCCTCAGAGTGATGGTTTAGTTTCTTTATTGCCTACTTTAATTCCTTAAATTTCTTTTTCTTCTCTAATTGTTAAAGCTAGCTTTTCTAGTACAATATTAAATAATATTGGTGATAAGGGGCATCCTTGATTTATTCCTTGCCTTATTGGGAAGGTTTCTAACTTATCCCCATTGCAGATAATATTTGATGATAGTTTTACTTTTTATTTTTCAAATTAATTAATTTAGAATATTTTCCCATGGTTACATGGTTCATGATCTTTCCCATCCCTCTTCCCTCCCTGCTCCTAGAGTTGACAAGCAATTCTACTAGGTTATACACGCGTCATTGTTTAAAACCTATTTCCATATTATTCATATTTGCAATAGAGTGATTTTTTAAAGCCAAACCCGCAATCATCCCCATTGAATCATGTGATTGATCATATAGTTTTTTCTTCTCTGTTTTTACTCCTACAGTTCTTTCTCTGAATGTGGATAGCATTCTTTCTCACAAGTCCCTTGGGATTATCCTGGATCATGGCATTGCTACTAGTAGCAAAGTTCATTACATTTGATCATTCCACAATATTTCACTTTCTGTGTACAATGTTCTCCTGCTTCTGCTCATTTTACTCTGACTCAATTCCTTGAGGTATTTCCAGTTCACATAGAAATCCTCCAGTTCATTATTCCTTTCAGCACAATAGTTTTCCATCATCATCAGAAACCACAATTTTTTCAGCCATTCCCCAAATGATGGACATCCCCTCATTTTCCAATTTTTTTGCCACCACAAAGAGCATGGCCATAAATATTTTTTTAAACCCTTGTACTTCGGTGTATTGTCTCATAGGTGGAAGATTGGTAAGGGTGGGCAATGGGGGTCAAGTGACTTGCCCAGGGTCACACAGCTGGGAAGTGGCTGAGGCCGGGTTTGAACCTAGGACCTCCTGTCTCTAGGCCTGACTCTCACTCCACTGAGCTACCCAGCTGCCCCCATAAATATTTTTGTACAAACATTTTTCCTTATTATCTCTTTGGGGTACAAACTCAGTATGGCTGGATCAAAGGGCAAACATTCTTTTAAAGCCCTTTGTGCATAATTCCAAATTGCCTTCTAGAATGGTTGGATCAATCCACAACTCTACCAGCAATGCATTAGCATCCCAGTTTTGCCAAATTCCCCCCAACATTTATTATTTTCCTTTACTGCCATATTGGCCAATCTGCTACACATGAGGTAGTCCTTCAGAGTTGTTTTGATTTGCATTTCTCTAATCAGGAGGGATGTAGAACACTTTTTCATTTGATTATTGATTGAAGTTAGTTTAAAATAAATATTACTTATTATTTTAAGGAAAGGAGAGCAATGTTGGGAGAGTTCAGCTGGGGGATTGCCTCTAATCTTCCATCTTCCTTTAATTACCTTTTTAAAAAAAAAACAAACAATCTATGGTCTCTCTTAGAATCGATACAAAATATTAGTTCCAAGACGTAAGACTAGTTAAGGTCTAAGGAATGGGAATTAAGAGATTTACTTGACCCTTAATTAAGAGTCACACAGCTAGGAAGTGTCTGAGATTAGATTTGAACCTAGGGTCTTCTATCTCTAGTACTGGCCCTTAATCTACTGAGCTGCCTAGCTGCCCTGCTTCAGTTGCCTTTTAAGGCAACTAGGTGGCATAATGGAGAGAATTCTAGACTTTTTTTGCTTATTTCCTTCAAAACTCTTTTCGAATGCCATCCTGCATTAAGCCCTTCCTGATCCCTCAGTTTCTTGTCCTTTCTCTCAATAATCTCTTCTTTAAAACGTTTTTATCTTCTGTCTTAGAATTAATACAGTGTATTGATTCCAAGGATATTGATAAGGACAAGGCAATGGGGGTTAGATGAGTTCACTAAGGTCACACAGCTAGAAAGTGTCTGAGGCCAGATTTGAACCTAGGGACCCCTGTCTCTCTATCCACTAAGCCACCTAGCTGCCCCCTTAATAGTCTTGTGGATATACTTCAAAGCTTCATCCTAGTAGATTTGGGAATCACCTGCAGACAAATGTTATTGGAATAATTGGGAAGTGATGAGACCACCAAGAAGAGAGAGAAAAGCAAAGAGACCAGGTTAAAGTTCTAGGATGACCTACAGTTTGGTTTCTTGGAGTTTTCTTCTTATTCAATTCACAACCCCATAGCATTATCAGAAGACTTTTGGCATTCAGATAATGGGGTTTTGATTCAGGGAGAAAGTAGGGGTCATCGAAAGCACTGCATAATTTCTCAAATGCAATCCAGTCGATGCTGACTTCTTACAATTCAAATTTAGACCAAGTAATCATCTATTTACAGTCTCTGTTCAAGATATATGTAACCGGTGAACATACTCTATAAACTACCCTTCCAGCTACATGTCATAGTCTGGGCAGCAGATAGCTTTTATCCATTTCATTTGTCCATAGTAGGCATTTAATGAATGTTTGTAGAATTAAATCACTGAAAAGCAGGGAAGAGAATTTAATCATCTGGAGGCAAGAACTCAATGAGCTAATAAGACTTGGACCAGAGCACTGTTCCCCAGAGAGCTGTCCCAGGCAGAGCTGAGGCTCTGGGAGATTTGATAAGAGCAGTTGAAGAGTTGTGAACAGTGTCCATTCCATTTATTGCTGAAGGGTTTTTGGCTAAAAACTAAGCAGACTAAAAGAATTAAATTAAATTAAAAATAAAATGAACATAAAGAAAGAAAAAGCTTAATGGAATATTGTATATGTTGATTCCAAGTGGAAACTTCAGTCATTGTGAAATGAGGCAACCTTAATCTTCCAGAGGGGGAAAGTTAAGGTATTCAGAACCCAAGGGCCTGGCTATTTTTCCCACATGGCTCTGTGGCTGGATTTTTGTCTTGTATTTGCCTGGGGCAATATAACAGGGAATTAAGGTTGGAAGGAGAGTGATATTTTCAGGGCAGCTGAAGTTGATGCAGGGTTTTGTCTGCTTATTTAGAGAGTCAGTGAGAATTCATGTTTTACTTTTCTAAAAACTTTTGTTCACTCATTCATCTTTTCCTCCATATGGCCTCAGTTTTCCGGAATAAATGAATAGATGAGAAATTGTCATTTCTTGCAAATTACCTGTTACTTGTATTTGTGAGTCTGTGCGGTATACACTTTTGTGTGTGAATCAGAGTTCTAACAAATTAATATTTGTATAAGACCAGAATAACCCTCAACTCTACCTCTCCATTACCTCTCACATTCAATCAGTTGCTACAACATCATTTCTGTTGAGCTTTTTCTTTCCAGTCACATGGTCACCACTCTTGTCTAGATTCTCATCACTTCTAGATGGGAGTAAAGCAATAATCTCCTAATCAATTTTCCTGAATCCAGTTTCTCCCCACTCTTATCAGCTGCCCATATGACATTCCTAAATCACAGGCCTGATCATGCCACTACCTTGATCAAGCAACTCCCTTGGCATACTCTCAAATCAGATTGAATTCAGTCTGTTGAACTATTATTATTTTTAAAGCCCTTACCTTCTGTCTTAGAATAGATAAAAGTATTGATTCCAAGGCAGAAGAGCAGTAAGGATTATAGAATTTGGGTTAAGTGACTTGCCTAGATCATACATGCAGAAAGTGTCTAAGGCCAGATTTGAATCCAGGCTTGGTTCTCTATCAACTGAACTTTGAAATTAATTTTTTACAAAATAATTTACAAACAAGAAGGTTAAATCTCTAAGTACTCTTCTAGCTCTATCATCTGGGATTCTATGACTTTCCATTAACACACTGAATTGTAAACAGTGGTACCTTGACACACGAGTTTAATTAATTCCATGGCCAAGCTCATAACTCAATTTGCTCATGTGTCAAATCAAATCTCCCCATTTAAATTAATGGAGATGCAATTAATCTGTTCTGGTCCGAAAAAAAACACGTGATTTTTTTTGTTTCATGTATATGCTTTTAAATACAAAGATATACTTTATAAATAACAAATAAATATATTTATAGATAATAAGAAAGAATGTAAAGAAATAAACTTGCTTAGGAAAAATTATTTACTTTCAAGGTCAGGCGAAGATTCTGGCGGGGAAGGTTTTCATTTCATACACTCTCACTTAAAATAACTTACTCTCTATACATGTTTCGCTACATGTAAATGCAAAATTGACCCTACGCATTACTTATATGTAATTTTATTGCTAAACTTATTTGCTATTTTTTTACTATAATTAATTATCATCTTTTTCTTTATTGAATTTTGGCTGTTTTGCCACACTTTCCTCTATTTCACTTAGAGGCCATTTCAACACACATCTTTCCATGGAAGTTTGTTTCTTCCTCCTTTTCAGAACTTTTTGATAATGTGTGAAACAAGTGTTCTCACACAGCTCCAATGCACAACCTGTTGCAATGTTTTCTGGATGTGTTTTTTCAATAAACTGTTTAATTTTTTCCCAAATCCTCAACATTTCCTTAACCTCATTTGTACTTATTACCTCATCCACCTCGGGCTCATCCCCACTATGTAAAAACCTCTGAATGCTGCTGCTGTAAGTCCTTCAATTCCTCCGTCATTAGGACCCATGGTTAAAAGCTAAGAAATTTATCAAAAACTGATAATAAAGCCAAAAATAAAGAAGAAAGTAAAAGTAATTCAATACAGATGCTCGCAGCCAGATAAACGCTGAACTAAATGAGAAAGCCTCCTGTAACTTGTGAAACTGAACATTTAGCAGGCGATCTAGTGGAGGGTGGCAGAAGCTCATGATTCAAATATCTGCTCATGACTTAAAGCAAAAAATCTCAATCATGACTGCTTATATCTCATATTGCTCATGACTTAAGGTGCTAGTGTATCAAGCCACTGTATTTTGAGAACCTTCACACTACAAAAAGTTATAAAACTTAATATTGTCTTGGAGTAAATAGCTGCCCTCTATTACTTTTTTTGAATTTTTGTTTTTAATATTTTCTCATAGTTACATATTTCATGTTCTTTCCCTCTCCCCCAAGCTCCCTACCCCCCCCTTAGCCAATGCACAATTCCACTGGGTTTTACATTTATCATTGATTAAGACCCAATTACATATTGATAATTGGACTAGATTTATTGTTTAGTGTCTACATCCCCAATAATATCCCCATCAGCCCATGTGTTTAAGCAGCTGTTTTTCTCCTGTATTTCTCCTCCCACAGTTCTTCCTCTGAATGTGGCTAGTTTTCTTTCTCATAAGTCCCTCACTCTTGCTGGGGATCCTTACACTGCTGCTAGAACAGAAGTCTATTACATTCTATTGTACCACAGTGTATAAGTCTCTGTGTGCAATGTTCTCCTGGATCTGCTCCTTTCACTCTGTATCAATTCCTGGAGGTCATTCCAGTTCACATGGAATTCCTCCAGTTCTTTATTTCTTTGAGCACAATAGTATTCCATCACCAACAGATACCACAATTTGTTCAGCCATTCCCAAATTGAAGGACATTCTCTCATTTTCCAATTTTCTGCCACCATAAAGAGTGTGACTATAAATATTTTTGTAAAAGTATTTTTCCTTATTATCTCTTTAGGATGTAATCCAAGCAGTGCTATGGCTGGATCAAAAAGCAGATAATCTTTTAAATCCCTTTGAGCATAGTTCCAAATTGCCATCCAGAATGGTTGAATCAGTTCACAACTCCAGCAGCAATGCATTAATGTTGCAATTTTGCCACATCCCCTCCAACATTCATTACTCTCCCCTGCTGTCATTTTAGCCAATCTGCTAGATGTGAGGTGATACCTCAGAGTTGTTTTTATTTGCATTTATCTAATTATTGGAGATTTAGAACACTTCCTCATGTGCTTATTGCTAGTTTTGGTTTCTTTATCTGAAAATTGCCTATTCATGTCCCTTGTCCATTTATCGATTGGGGAATGGCTTGCTTTTTTATACAATTGATTTAGCTCCTTGTGTATTTGAGTTAGATCTCTGTAAGAAATTTTTGTTATAAAGATTTTTCCCAGTTTGTTGTTTCCCTTCCAATTTTGGTTGCATTGCTTTTGTTTGTACAAAAGCTTTTTAATTTAATATGATCAAAATTATTTATTTTACATTTTGTAATTTTTTCTAACTGCTGCTTGGTTTAAAATCTTTCCTTTCCCATAGATCTGACAAGTCTACTATTCTGTGTCAACTTAATTTACTTATAGTTTCCTTCTTTATATTCAGGTCATTCACCTATTCTGAATTTATCTTGGTGTAGGGTGTGAGATGTGGATCTAAACCCAATCTCTCCCACATTGTTTTCCAATTTTCCCAATGATTTTGGTCAAATAGTGGATTTTTGTCCCAAAAGTTGGGCTCTTTGGGTTTATCATACACTGTCTTGCTGATGTCACTTACCCCAAGTCTATTCCACTGATTCTCCCTTCTCTCTCTTAGCCGTTACCATATTGTTTTTATGACCACTGTTTTATAATATAATTTAATATCTAGCCCTGCTAGGCCACCTTCCTTCATGGTTTTTTTTTGATTATTTCCCCTGATATTCTTGATCTTTTGTTCTTCCAAATGAACATTGTAGTAGTTTTTTTCTAATTCAGTAAAAAAAAGTTTTTTGGTAGTTTGATAGGTATGACACTAAATAGGTAAATTAATTTGGGTAGAATGGTCATTTTTATTATGTTATGTCCTCCTACCCATGAGCAATCAATGTTTTTCCAATTGTTTAGATCTAGTTTTAATAGTTTGAAAAGTGTTTTGTAGTTGTGTTCGTATAATTCCTGTGTTTGTTTTGGTAGATATATTCCTAAGTATTTTATATTGTCTAGGGTGATTTAAAATGCTGATTCTCTTTCTAACTCTTGCTGCTGTGATGTATTGGAAATATATAGAAATGCTGATGATTTTTGTGCATTTATTTTGTATCCTGCAACTTTGCTAAAATTGTGGATTATTTCTACTAGCTTTTTAGTTGATTCTCTAGGATTTTTTCAAGTAGACCATCATATTATTTGCAAAGAGTGATAGCTTAGGCTCCTTGTTGCCTATTTTAATACCGTCAATTACTTTTTTTTTTAAATTTTAAACCCTTAACTTCTGTGTATTGACTTATAGGTGGAAGATTGGTAAGGGTAGGCAATGGGGGTCAAGTGACTTGCCCAGGGTCACACAGCTCGGAAGTGTCTTAGGCCGGATTTGAACCTAGGACCTCCTGTCTCTAGGCCTGGCTCTCAATCCACTGAGCTACCCAGCTGCCCCCTTCAATTACTTTTTCTTCTCTAATTGCTACTGATAGTGTTTCTAGTACCATGTTAAATAATGGAAGTGATAGTGGGCATCCTGTTTCATGCCTGATCTTATTGGGGAGGCTTCTAATTTATCCCCGCTGCATATGATACTTGTTGATGGTTTTAGATATATACAGTTTATTATTTTTAGGAAAGATCCTTCTATTCCTAAACTTTCTAGTGTTTTCAATAGGAATGGATGTTGTATTTTGTCAAAGGCCTTTTCAGCATCTATTGAGATAATCATGTGGTTTTTGCTGGTTTGCTTGTTGATATGGTCAATTATGTGAATGGTTTTCCTGATATTGAAGCTTCCTTGCATTCCTCATATAAATCTCACCTGATCATAATGAATAACCCTCACGATCACTTGCTGGAGTCTTTTTGCTAGTATTCTGTTTAAGATTTTTTGCATCTATGTTCATTAAGGAGATTGGTCTGTAGTTTTCTTTCTCTGTTTTTGGTCTACCTGGCTTTGGGATCAGTACCATATTTGTATCATAAAAGGGGTTTGGTAGAACTCCTTCTTTGCTTATTATGTCAAATAGCTTGTATAGTATTGGAATTAGTTGTTCTTTGAAGGTTTGATAGAATTCACTTGTAAATCCATATGGTCCTGGGGATTTTTTCTTAGGGAGTTCTTTGATGGCTTGTTCAATTTCTTTTTCTGATATGGGATTATTTAAGTATTCTATTTCTTCTACTGTTAATCTAGGCAATTTATATTTTTGTAAATATTCATCCATCTCACCTAAGTTACTATATTTATTGCCATATAAGTGTGCAAAATAGTTTTTAATGATTGCCTTGATTTCTCCTTCATTAGAGGTGAAGTCTCCCTTTTCATCTTTGATACTGATGATTTGGTTTTCTTCTTTCCTTTTTAAAATTAAATTAACCAGTACTTTGTCAATTTTCTTTGTTTTTTCAAATTACCAACTTCTAGTCTTATTTATTAATTCAATAGTTCTTTTACTTTCAATTTTATTGATTTCTCCTTTAATTTTTATAGTCTCTAATTTTTTCTTTAGCTGGAGATATTTTATTTATTCCCTTTCTAGTTTTTTGATTTGCATGACCATTTCATTGATCTTTGCCCTCTCTAATTTGTTAATACATGCACTCAAGGATAAAAATTTCCCCCTGAGTACTGCCTTAGCTGCTTCTCACAGAGTTTGGTAGGATGTCTCATCATTGTCATTCTCTTCACTGAAATTATTGGTTGTTTCTATGATTTCTTCTTTAACTAACTGGTTTTAGAGGATCATATTATTTAATTCCCAATTAGTTTTTGGTTTCCCTGTCCATGTGCGCTTACTAATTATTATTTTTATTGCATTATGATCTGAAAAGTTTACGTTTATTATTTCTGCTGTTTTGCATTTGTTTACAATATTTCTATGCCCTATTACATGGTCAATCTTTGTGAATGTACCATGTGCTACTGAAAAGAAGGTGTATTCCTTTTTGACCCTATTGATTTTTCTCCACATATCAATTAGATCTAATTTTTCTAGGACTTCATTCACCTCTCTTACCTCTTTCTTATTTATTTTTCGGTTTGATTTATCTAGATCTGAAAGAGGAACATTTAGATCTCCCACTAGGATAGTTTTAATATCTATTTCCTTCTTGAGCTCTGTCAGTTTCTCCTTTAGGAATTTGGATGCTATATCATTTGGTGCATACATGTTGAGTACTGTTATTTCCTCATTGTCTATACTGCCTTTTATCAGGATGTAATTATCTTCCCTGTCTCTTTTAATCAGATCTATTTTTACTTTGGCTTTGTCAGAAATTATGATCGCCAATCCTGCCTTCTTTTTCTCATTTGAAGCCCAAAAGATTTTGCTCCAGCCATTGACCTTAAACCTGTGTTTGTCCATCCACCTCATATGTGTTTCTTGTAAACAACATATGGTAGGATTTTGGTTTCTAATTCACTCTACTATTTGCTTCTGTTTTATGGGTGAGTTCATCCCATTCACATTCAGAGTTATAATAATCAGTTGTGTATTCCCCAACATTTTGATATCCTCTCCTAGTTTTATCCCTTCTTCTTACACTATTTCCTTTTAAACCAGTCCCCATTGTCCCCCCCTTGATTTACTTCCTTTTCTGCCTTCTACCTTATTCTTCCCCTCTTTTTATTTTTTAAGACCTAATGAATTCCCTTTCCCCTTTCCTCCCCTCCTTTTTTTTTTTTTTTTGACTGCCCCACTCTCCTGCTCCCCTTGGTTTATCTCTTCTTACTTTTTCAGTAGGGTTAGATAGAATTCTATATCCCAATGTATATAGCTACTCTTCCCTCTCAGGATTAATTCCACTGAGAGTAAGGTTTAAATATTACCTATTAATGCTCTCTTCTTCCCCTTCTTATAATAGTATTCATCCCCTCCCCTTCCCATGCCCTCTTTGTGTGGTATAGAATATCCTATTTTTCTTATTCATTCAAGTTTCTCTTGGTGCCATCTACTATTCACCCCCCTCTTTTTCCTCCCTTATCATCTTAGACCATTTAGTACTCCAACCTCTCCCTATGAATAATCTTTCTAATTACTATAATAGTGAAAACATTTTTTAAAAATTACACAACATTTTTCCTCATAGGAATACAAATAATTTGATCTTTTTGAAACCTTTAAAGAGGCAAATTTAAAAATAAGAGTTTTCTTTCTTTCCCCTCTATTTCTTATTTACCTTTTTTCATGTTTCTCTTGTTTTTTTGTGGTTGGACATCAAACATTACATTTAGCCCTGGTCTTTTCTGTGCAAATACTTAGAAATCTTCTATCTTGTTGAATGCCCATACTTTCCCCTCGGAGTATATAGTCAGTTTTGATGGGTAGGTGATCCTTGGTTGTAGACCCTGTTCTCTTCCCTTTCTGGATATCATATTCCAAGCCTTGTGGTCTTTTAGTGTGGAGGCTGCCAGATCCTGTATGATCCTGATTGGTGCTCCTTGATATCTGAATTGTCTCTTTCTGGCTTCTTGTAAAATTTTTTCTTTTACTTGGAAGCTCTTGAATTTGGCTATCATATTCCTGGGAGTTGTCTTTTCATGGTTTAGTGTAGAGGGTGATCTATGGATCCTTTCAATGTCTATTTTACCTTCTTTTTGAAGAACATCAGGGACATTTTGTTGGATAATTTCTTGTAGTATGGAGTCCAAATTTCTATTGATTTCTGCTTTTTCAGGAAGGTCAATGATTCTCAAATTGTCTCTTCTAGACCTGTTTTCTTGATCTGTCAATTTCTCAATGAGATATTTCATGTTTCCTTCTGTTTTATCAGTCTTTTGACTTTGCTTTATTTGTTCTTGTTGTCTTTAGAGATCATTGGCTTCTACTTGCCCAAATCTGATCTTTAGAGACTGATTTTCTGCTATCATCTTTTGATTTTCCTTTTAGATTTGCTCTATTCTTTTTTTCATGGCTTCTTCCAATTTGCTTATCATTTCATTTGATTTGGGGGCATCTTTCTTCAATTGGGAGTTTCTGTCTTTTAACCTGTTAATCTCCTTTTGAGCTATTTCCCACTTCTCTCTACAAATCTCTTCCATTTTTATCATGATCTCAGATTTGAACTTTTCAAGAGCTTGTGACCAATTTTCATTTTTTGGGAAGGTTTGGATGTGATTACTTGTTTGTTCTCCTCTGCTGTTTGCTCTGTTGTCTGGATTTTTTCTGTGTAAAAGTTGTCAAGTATTAACGATTTCTTCTTGATCTTTCTCTTTGGAGTATCTTGTGCCTGGCTTGCAGTTATTATTATTTCTTTCTCAGTCAGAAGTCTGGGTGAGGCAAACAGGCTCTCTGCCTATCCTATCAAGCTGTGGAGCAGTTTTCATCTGAATCATATCACCGTGCACCCTCTCAGCTTTATCCTCATGCCAAGGGTCATTCTGTACTCTTTAGGGTCCTGAGGTCTCAAGTCTAGCTGTTCTCAGGGTCAAGCCTACTGGTGGTCCCCTTGCTTGCTCCTCTGCCCGAAACTCCTTTAACAGTCTCAGGGCACTGTTTCCACAGTTGTGCACCCATCTACACTGGGTCCCCACCTAAGGTATATGCCTGTGCTCAATGTCTGAGGCTGTGCTCAAGGTCTGTGTTTAAAGTCCTTGTGTTCTTTAGCTTCTTGGGGTTTTAAGTCTTGCTTCTCTCAGGAGCAAGCCCTGGTGATCCCAGGTAGCTGCCAAGAACTTAATGAATGCCCCAAATTTTCTCTAACTCTTGTGTGCTGGCTTTGGCCCTGTAGGTGGTGTAGGGGAGAGGGGGTTGCTCAGCTCATGTTTTAGTGAGAGCAATTTTACCCTGTTATAGTATGGAAACCCCAATCCCAGGTACCTTCAATGCTGTGCCCTGTTGTGGGGTCCCTTCATTCATCTGGAATTGTTTTTGTGTCCTCTTGAGGAGTTCTATATGTGTGGGTTAAGAGAGGTTAAGCAAGCTGATTCTACTCTGCTGACATCTTAACCCAGAAGAAGTTAGAGGTTTTAAAAAATATATAATTACATATAGCTTAGATTTCTCCCCTTAAGATTCATCAGTTCATATCATTTGAGAATATTTCAATTGGGGAATGACCTTTATTATCATAAATTTGAATCAGTTATATATATATATATATTCATATGTATATGCATATATATGAAATGAGATCTTTATCAGAAACTTGTTTTGAATATTTATCCCATTTCTCTGGTTCTCTTCTAATTTTATCTGGGCTAATTTTGTCTGTGCAAAAACAAAAAAATTCTATGTCATTAAAATTGTCCATTTTTTCTTCTATGATTTTTCTCTATTCCTTGCTTGGTCATGAACCATTTCCTTATCGACAGATCTGAAAGGTAATTTCTTCCATGGTCCCTTAATGGTTAAATCATATTTAGAAGCTTGGATAATAATGGGGAAGACACCAAAGATGTAAATAACATATATAATATATTGTGGAATAGATGGAAGTTAGCTTTGTTGGGGAAGATTTTAGCAGTTGGGAGTGAATGAGAAAGTCTTTCTGAAGGATGATGTCCTAATGGAGAATTACCACCAAAAAGTGATCTATAGATGAAGGATTTTTAGGTTATATAAGCTCTTAAAAACTGTTTACATAGGCACTTTTAATGATATCTATAAAATAAGTCATTGTACTAATGGCATCACAATTCTTTTTAATTGCTGAAATATATGAGCCTTAGATGTCTATGAGGCAGGCCTTTGGAAACCTCCAGGAGGCAAAAGAATTTGGTGGGACAGATAGACATTACAATAGCCTGAGATATCTTCCCAAAGAGACAATTGGAATAGCTTACAACATGTCCTGGACAAACAACAGTTATTCTTTGGTATCCCATTAGTTTCACTAGGTCCTTATACTTGATATTATTTTGTCTCTGGAGATGAAATAGCAAAAAAAAGGCATGGAAGAAAGGAATAAGTGAAAAAGATTAGCACTAGAAATAAAGTAGAAAAGGAGAATGGCCACGTTGTCTTCCTTCATGAAATTCCTAAATGAAATACAAAATATGGTTCATTTCTCCATTCCAGATAAGTCTTATTGGGATCCAAATACATTTTCTTGATAATTTGGTAAGAAAGCATTCAAGTAGCATCACATCATTTAGCTAAAGTTAAAGGAAAGACAAGCAACTGAAAATGATTAATGAATACTTTCTTGTCAAAACTTCTATCAAGTCGGTGGTATAATTTTTAAAGCCATTCCTTCAGGGAAGAATAGCATGGCATAAAGATAAGAGGCAGGATCCTTAAGATGTTTACAGAGAGTAAGCCACTCACTTGGCTGGAGATGAAGGGAATTCTCCTGTTCTTGCTGTGTGTAGAACACTCACACAGGGACAGCTGGCAAAGGTGGCGACTACTGCTGGCCCTTCTCTGGCACCAGGGGCCCTGAGACAACTGGAGGCATTTCAACCACATGAAAGTGCGTTTTGGAATATTAGCATTTTTGGTTTTCAGGAGTTCACAATCTGACACATTTCTAATCAGCAGGGGTATGCTGAGATCAGCAGCCCTATAATGACAGGGTAATTTAGCTCGACTCAAATTCCACTGTCTCTTTAACAAGCTGATGGCCATGCTTGCTTTGGAGAGCAGCAGCAGCAGCAGCAGCGCTGTGGGATAGCTTTCTTTTGGACTCTGGGATACAGAGGAGCTCGGATTGAACCCTGATTTGGGGGGACAAACATCAGAGGAGTGTCAGCCACTGTTACTTCTAGTAATCATGCACACATGCATGATATACATGTGCATAACATATGCACATACTTTGTATAGAATTCCATTCAAATATACCCAGAATATATAAACATCATAGTGTATGTACATCCACAGATATATAGTATACATATATATGTGCATGTATATATTAATATATATATATATATACATCTATACAAATACATGGTTCTCATAAGATATTTGTTGTATGTTCCCCTTAACTCTTGTACTTTTGTGAATGCAAACTAGGAAAACTAAGATGAATTTGGTTTATGTTGAGTTCTTGGGAAAAATAGACAGCAGTCATTTAAGGGGATTTTTTTTTCGTAATGGATGAAAAAATATGACTGTTCTTGGTCATGTTTCAAAGCAATGACTTAGTAAGAAATTCAGGAAATATGGTGAGTCCCTTGACCAGTGTGTGCATTAGAGTCTTTGAGGAAGAAAATACCCAAAACTACAAATGTCCTTTCTGGGGTCAATAAGAAAAAAATTTTTCAGGAACAAACTAATTAAACTGTACATCCACATGTTTTTAATGTATTGAATTTTGTATAACTACATAAATCTCAATATGTGTAAGATTACAAAGGAAATGAAAGGTTAGTGAAAATTAAGATTTATTTTTCCCACCTAATCTTGCCATGAATGCCTTGGAAGTCTATGGATCCTGGGAGGAATATGACTCCAATGTGTGGCCAGCAATTTACCATCCTGTATTGTACATTATTTGGATCCCTGAAAAAAATTAAAATACAAGTCTTTTTTTCTTTTTTTCTTTAAGACAAAACACCTCTTGGGAGCATATTAGTATAGCTTGTTTATAGATAGTTTCCAACAATTGTCCTCTAATGGGCTTTCAGATATATAGCTCTACTATATCATAAAAACCCCAGATTGCCCCAGAGGTATTTGTTTGCATGCTACAGAGACTGCTATAAAACAAACCCTTTTTGAGTCCAGAGTTGCCTTTTTGAGGTTTCTATTGTGAAATATCATTATAAACCTGTACAATCCAAGTCTATTTTTCATTAGAATTCTGAAAATGTGTAGTAATGGTCACCATTTAATCTCAGCAATTCCCAGGGGTCAGGAGGACCATAACAACCACTTGAAAGTCACATGTTCTTCACATGTCAACTTCTCTGAGCCTAATCTTGGAAGAGAAGAGAAAAATCAAAGGAAGTTCTTTGTATGTGCCTGCTTGCTAAGGAAAAACCAGTCACAACTGCTCCTTCTTTTCTAGTGGGATAGAAGCATTTTAAAGATGAACAGGAGTGGAAAGTGTCCTTAAGAAAATGTCTGATAACAAAAAGGCTAGAGTGAGGGATAATAAGTGTACAGCTGACTTACTCAACTGTTATCTGTGGCCTATCAGAAGAAAGTGAAGGACTTCACCAGGTTGTACGGACTTCCTTTGGCAAACTTTTGGGAGGACATGGATAAGAATTGCATGGATGAGTTGTGATCTATATTAAAATACCCAAATCAATAAAATCACAAATCCACTTGAGAGAGTAGAACTTATTTTAACCAAACTTAAGAGATCCCAAATTCATCAGAAATCCTAACTATTGGACAAAGGACTTGACAATTTTGGGAAATGGATTGATAAATACTTGATGCAGAGTCAAATACAGAAGCTATTGTGTTCTATCCTCCAAGTCAAGGGCATGAAGCAAGATAGTAACAGGAAAAGTAGAGAAAGGTTTATATTCTAGAGGGACTGAGGAAGTAGAAATGGCAAGATTTAGAAAATGTGGAATGAGAGAGAATCACAATGATACTGAGGTTAGAAACCTGGGATGATAGAAGAATGATAAGTATTTTCAACACAGAGAAGTTTATTAGAAGTGTGAAAATTTGGTAAAAACATAATGAATTATATCTTAGCCAAAATAAGTTTGAGATTTTCTGGTTATTTCAGTTTTAAATGTCAAATAGAAAATTTATGATTTGAAGCTCAGGAAAGAGATTATGTCTGGAAATGTAGACCTCTGAGATACTGCATAGAGATGATAATTAAAAAAATGGGCAGATAAGGTTACCAAATGAGAGACTTTAGAGAGAAGAAAGACTAGAAAAGATGCTTCAGGTACATCCAGTTCTGTGCTGGAGCCATCTTAAATGAAAGGACTAGAGAGATGACTGCTAAAGTTTTAGTGTGAACATTCACACTTGAGAAATTGGCAAATATTATAAATCTGGGCTTGATGTGTTGTTCTGTTGATTATCCAGACTGAAGAAAATGATGGAGAAAATATTAAAGATACAGATTAAACTTAAGTGTGGTGCACATACTTTTTTTCAGAATGCCAGTTGTTAAGCATTTGCCAGGATGCTCATGGGTACATTGGCAGTTAGTGAGCATGACATGAATGAAAATTCATCAAAAGAAACTAAATAAGGAGCAATAAGATACATAGGAAGAAAAACAAGATGTAATAATAAAGTCATAAAAGTATAGAGGATAGTCTCCAGGAAAATGCGAGAAAGCAATTGGGAGGTACAGTGAATAATAATAATAATAATAATAAATAACTAATATTTGCATAGTGCTTACTATGTTCTAGGCACATTTGACCTTAAAAAGGCCAAAGAATTTTATGATCTGAAGAGAAACCAGAATTATGGAGACAGCATTGCTTAGTGGCCAGAGAGCTGATCTAGAAGCCAGGAAGAGATAGGTTCATCTTACCTCTCAGTCCTCCCCAGCTTGCTAAGATTTGTACAGAGCAGCACTGATCATTAGAAGGAAGCTCCTAGAGGGAAGGGATTCTCTTTAGCCTCCTTTGTTTCCCCAACCTGGGACATATTAAATACTTAATACATATTCATTGATTGTTTGATTGACCAATATTTGAAGAGGACTTTTCTTTTTACCCAAGAATTTCATATGAATGAAATCACAGTTTTAGCCTTCCCTGTCTAATTCTGAAAAATCTATTCTAATTTTGGTAATTCTGAGAACACACACAATTTGAAGCTTTTAAGCACACATTATGGTCTTTTCTGGGTAAGACTAGAGAAAAGAGTGAACTAGTGAAAAATGCATCTCTTGATTTCCTGAAGACACAAACCATATCTCTTTAGTGTTTCCTACAATTACATTGCTTTTCAGGGAAGTTTTAAAAAATGATATCACTTACATGTAAGTCTTTCAGTGGTCTTGGGACTAGCTACTATTAGGACTTGCTGACATCTTATTCATCATTAAACATTTGTTTTTTTCTTTAAGAATGAATGAATGAATGAATAATAAAAAAACCAAAATGAATCAGAACCGAGGCTTCCCCTTACTTTCTAGTAGAATGCCTAATCATGAAAATACTGTATCTGGAACGATCTGACTCTATGGTGGACACTGATTTCTAAGTCATAATAATTACCTAGCATGATTTGCTCAGAAATAGTTTTTTCTAAGACCAATCTTTTATTTTCATCTTCATAAACATATTAAACATTTGAGGAATATGTGAAAGGGAGGAGAAAAATTAATGCGCACACCAGGCAGACTCTGGGAAAGTTCACAGAGAGTGTAATAACTCAGGCGTGACCTGCTGCTCTACTCCTCTCAGCATTGGGGGCCTCCGCAGAGCCCAAACTGTCAGTCCCTTCAACAATGGGGCTGACAGGTGACCAAGAGGGACCAGAATGAGGCAATTGAATTCAATTTCATTTCTGACCTAAATAGAGTCAGAATCCCAGCCTCTTGAGGGTGAAAGGTCATTCTACTGACCCACTACAATTGGAGAGGAGAGAGATAAATAGCTTTGAGAAAAAAGAGGAGAAATGGAAAACCTGTATTAGGATGTTTTCAAGTGGCTAAGAGATTCAGTCAATTATGGAAACTATCTTATGAGAATTGTTTTAAAGGATAAAGTCTACTATACAGAAAGTTTCCAGGGAGAGTTGGGACTTTAGAAGGTGTTAAATAAATGTTCATTGGGTGAATGCTCATACGTGGCATATAACAGGGACCCAGATTGTATGAAAGAATGTTTATTTGGCTTGTACCACAGACATAATCCTGAAGAAGATCCATTTCATGTTCCCTGCTAATATCGGCCTCTATACTCTTAGATAGTGTGTTTTTGCAAATACATAAATGTGCATGAGTATGTATATGAGTTCAATGGAAAGATGCAGATAGGAAATGTGACATTTAATTTAGTTCAATAAGAATTTTGTTAAGAAAGTGCTAAAAACTGAGAAATGGGGTGGTTTGGGTATCAGTATAGATATCATGGAGGATATGGTGCCTAAGCAACGCTTTGAAGGAAGATAAAATATATAATTTAATCCTCAACTTAATTTAAGTCTACAAGGTTTTTGTATGAAGAAAACTAATTATTCTAAGATAGTTGGGAGAATAAAAATCTTATATAAAATATCTCTGACAAAATTTGGGATCCAAAATGTATAGATAACTTACAAAAATATATAAGAACAAACTTCCATTTCCCAATAGAAAAGTAGTCAATAATAAGCATTTATTTATCAAGCAACTACCATGTGCCAGGCACTGTACTAATTGCTGGGAATATAAGATATAGTCCCTACAATCTATACATATATATGTATGTGCATGCATGTAAATCCATATATGTTTGTGTATAAACATACATACATAAATATATATCACAAATATGGCATATATGTGATATAATAAAAGTATAACAGACTTTTCCCTTAAGAAGCTCACAATCTAAAGGGGAGATAAAAAAAAAGGTAACTGCAAAGTGGGAGAAATTTTTCTGAGGGGACATGATGAAGTCATGCAGCTGTAATGGGAAATGACTGGAGGAAGTGTGAGTTGCTGAGCTGCTTTCATATTGTAGAATGATAGGGTTTTAGAGATAACAAAGTCAAGGAAAGTAGCTAAGAGGGAAATGAATGTGGATTCAGTGCCAGGAAGATCTAAATTTAATAATCTAAATTCTCTGGATTCAGTTTCTAAGTAGTGGAGGATCTATTCTCAAAATATAAGTTGTTGAAGGATATGAACAGTTCACAAAAATAATTGTAAACTCTTAAGAATCATATGAAAAATTGCTCCAAATCACTAAAAATAATGACCCTGAGGTTCTACTTCACAACCAGCAAATTGGGAAATATGGAAAAGAATGGGAACAGAGAGATTGTGGAAAGAGAAGCATGCTAATTCATTGTTGGGGAGCTGTGAATTAGTAAAATTGTTTTGGAAGGCAATTTAGAATTATGCAAATAAAGTGACAAAATGTGATATACATATTGGCATACCTAAAATATTGATCAAGGCTATTTTCTTAACATCTTTAGATCTTTACATTCCACCCTGGAGCTCTGGAGAAAATAATTTAAAATTTAGGTTTTGACTTATTTTTAAGGTCTCACCAAAGCAGGGAGTAGAAAGTTTTCATTGTTCAATGCAAATCAGGTATGGATGAGCTATATATTTCCTCTGAATAGAAGTTTTTCTATAAATGTTGTATTATTGGTTTCTGTTTTCTAATCCATTTTGCCATTTGTCTCCATTTTGAAGGATAATTCATCCTGTTTACATTAATGATTATTTTAAAGTAGTGTTTTTCCTCCTTTGCTATATCTTATTATCTTATTCTCCACTTAATCATTTTTACAAAGAAAAAGGTGAAAGAAAAGTAGTGGGATAAGCATCTGTAATTTATAATTGAAGCTGGTGAAAGCCATGTATTTGCCCTCTTTCTTTTCACCAAGCATAAATAATTTGTGGAATATTGTTCTTTTATTTTCTCCTCTTAACTTCCTTTTTATAATTTTTTCTCAATAGTTGAAGTTTGTTTTGTTTGTATGTTTTACCTTGCACAATTTTACTCTCTTAACCCTTATTCCCCCTTCTCTCTCAGTAACAAGCCATATTTACTGAGGATATCTGCAGTTCTCTCTATCTTTTGAGGCTTTCTCTGAGCTGTCCTCATCCATTTCTTTGTGACATCATCAACTAGAGGTCTATGGCTTCAGTCCTCTGGCCCTGGAGTAGTCTGATTCAAATCATGCTACTTTTAAGTCCATCAACTAAAGTGTCCCCAGATCCCCAATTGTTCAGAATGCTCAGTTTTCCTGTAAAGTAACTTACTTATATATTTATGTCTTCAGGACCTTACTCTTGAAGGGATTTCACCAGAGATGGCTCTGATACTTTTCTTCATTTTTAATCTGTTTTCCATGGGGTCAAACGTTTGGTTAGAATCTTTAATGTTTTAATTTTGAATTTGGATAAAATTCATTTATCTTCATTTACATAATTGTAGCCAATGTATATATTGTTATTTTTGGCTGTTCATCACTCCATGCAGGTCTGGGATTTCTCTGAATTCTTTATATTCATCATTCTTCATAGTACAATAATGTTCTCATATATATGGGAGGGGTTGCCATCCCTAATGGGTAGAGAACTGGCTTCAGTGCCAGGAAGATCTAAATTTAATATCCATCCCGGACATACACTGGCTACGTGACCTTTGAGAAACTTACTTACCCCTCTAATACCCTGAGTTGCAAAGTAGGTATCAACCTACAATGGTAAAACAAATTTCTTTCCCTGGGAGTTCCCTATGATTATGAATCTCAGGTTCAATCTCAATTCATATGCAACAGGAATATCAGTATGTGATTTTTTTTTGATTCTATGGATGTAGTACATGTGTGATGAAAGTGGATTTCTCTTGATGAATAACATTGGACTTTGCCAATTCTTTTCACTAAAATACATGACTTGTATATTAACATTTGAAAATAGGCAACACATTAAAACATTGCAGAGGAATAAGATTATTAGGATCCTTTGGAAATGACACCAGTAAATTCTGGCTCCTATCTTTAATAAAGTTAACTACCATTGACTCAATGGCTTTTCTCCTAGCCCATAGCTCACTGGTGCTGTACTGAAATCAGTCACTAACCTTCCCACATCTAAGGCTTACCCAAGTGCAATAAGGATAGAAATAAACCTGTGGCTTCATTAGTATGAGGAAATTCTTCCACTAGCTCAAGATGATACCTTCTCCACAGGTATCTAAGCAAATCTTAGAGATTTGCTTAGAAGATGGAAAAATCAAGTGAAGAAATCAAGTCACATAGCAAGGATGGTTCAGAGGCAGGACTTGAACTGTAGTGTTTTTGTCTCTGAGATCAACTCTCTCCTATGCCATCCTATCTTCCAAGAAGAATAGTTGAGAGTAGATGCTCCAACCAAATATTAAGGTCTTAGAAGGACTGAAGTCAGAAACAGCCACAACAATAACCATTATTACTAAAGACTTGTGCAGCTCATGACCGTATCATCATTAACACTATCTTCCAGTTACCTAAATGCAATAAAACTTCATGGATGAACCCTCAAAGCAAACATTTAATGGCATTTAATAGATTATGTCAGTTTGAGAAAAGACAGAATATTAGAGAGAGGAAAGTGATGAGTGGCACAAAGTGTTAGCCTTCTCATAGACTTATTCTCTCTAAGCTAAAGATTCATATTCAACAAAAGTGACAATCTCATGGCAAGACAACTGCCAGAAGACCTAATGTCAATGGATTAGAGTGCTTCCCTACTTGAACAGTTTTTTCTGACTTGGAGGGAAGCCTGAGCTAACACACATGGCTGACAACAGTGGAGAAGAAAAGAAGTGGAAAAAAAGAAAAAAGTAAAGGAATGGATAGTTTTCAGAAATTTACTCATCTGGAAGAATACTCACAAACATTAGGATTGGTTTGATGAAAATTATAGGGACATTCAGAAGCTACTAAATGAAAAATGAGATATCCACAAGTTTAAAATCTCATATAAAACAGCATTTAACTCTATCAGAAGTACAAAGCTTAGAGAGATGAATTTTAGTTTTACATAGATAGTAACAGCCCAAAGAGTTTCTATATTGCCCTGATGGCTATTCATGTACCAAAGAGGTGCATCTCAGTGATAAGAACCTGATACTGGAAAGATGGACCAAACACTTCCATGTTCTTAACAGACCATCATCAATCAATGCTAAAACCATTGATCTTAGGTTGAAGTCAATTCCTCTCTAGCTGAACTTCAACTGAAGAAGAGCTTTTGAATACTATTAGGCTTCTCTCATGTGGTAAAGTTCCTGGTTCTGATTCCATCTAGCAATGGTATATAAGATAGGGGATCCACTGTTCATACGAAAGCTGACTGCAATATACTGTTATATGGCAAGACAAGATTAACCCACAGGAGATCAAGGATGTCTCCAATGTCCATTTCTATAAAGGAAATGGAAATAGGTTGTCCTGTGACAATCACAAGGTGTGTGTTTGTGTGGGTGTCTTTCTCTTAGTCATTGTTGGGAAGATTCTTGCCAGAGTCCTCTTTAATAAGTTGATCCTTCATGTGGAAGATGATCATTTATCAGAGAGCCAGTGTGGCTTAAGAAAGGGATAAGGAATGATTGATATGATGATTGTTGCCCAATAACTGCAAGAGAAAGGCAGGAGCAGAACAGAGGTCTGTACACAATGCTCATTAATCTGACCAAGGGCTTTGATACTGTAAGTCATCAAGAGTTGTGGGAGATCATTGCCAAATTTGGCATCCTAAAAAAGTTCATCAGTATTGTACACCAATTCCATGATGGCATGCTTGCACAGGTTTGGATGCTTGTGCTTTCCCAGTCACCAAAGGAGTGAATCAAGGCTGTTTGCTTGCTCCCATGCTTTTAAGCATGATTTCAGTGATGTTTTTGGATGCCTTTAAGGAAGATGAAAATAGCATCAAGGTCAGCTACTGAACTGATAATAAATTATTTAACTTGAAAAGGTTACAAGATAAGAATAATGTGGAGGGACAGTGGATGCACAACTTTCTATTCACAGATGATTGGGCATTCAATTGTGTGAATTAAATATCTAGAGGACTTTAAACCCAGTCCAATCCCAGAAGACTCATCTAATAGGATGTCACAGAATCATGTGTCTTAATTTGTCAGCATGGCAGGTGAATTTTCTGACTAGATTGAATGCCATTCCTGAAATCAGGAAGACTCATCTTCCTGGATTCAAATCTGACCTCAGACAATTATTAGCGGTGTGACCCTAGGCAGTCACTTAACCCTGTTTGCTTCAGTTCCTTATCTATAAAATGAGCTGAAGAAGGAAATGACAAATCACTCCAGTAATTTTGCCAAGAAAACGCCAAATTCAGTCTTGAAGAGTCAGGCACCACCGAAATGACTGAATAGTAACATAGCCTAAAAGATAGCAGAACCTACCAAATTCAGCCCTGTTCGTTAAGACCATGGGGAAGCTTTATCAATAAGTCAATCAACAAACAGTTATTAAGTACCTCCTATGTGCCAGGGAATATGCTGAGAATTGGAGCCATTGTGATAAATTATTTTAGAGTTAACAGTTGGATTTTGGTTTCTTGAAAGATAATGGTAGCTACTGATATTTAAATCATAGCTTCCCAACCAAATCTCAGTAGTCCCTTTGGAACTATTATAGGATTAAAAAATTATAAAAACAAATCAACTATTTCTGCATGGAAATTTTCTAAAAAGAATTACTATGGCAAGAGTCTATAGGCTATTGCATTTTAGAGCTGATCAATAAGACTTCCCATAGTCAACTTCTTTAATCTGGATTCTCCAGGGTCAGATTGATGACAGAAAACTCTGACATAGTCGATCAGATGACCATTGTGCCATCATAATGATTATTTCTGGATGTGGTGACCTCTGCATCCACACATAGGCACAGCCTGAGTGAAACCAAAGAGTTTTCAAAGATTTGGAGAAGTTTTGTATGTGTGTTTATTGGGGTGTAGTGGTGGTGCCATGTGTGACTCTGAGCTAAGTACAGCTTTAACTAATTTAATTCCTAACACAATCACAATGCTATCAACAACCACTCATATATAAGACCCTCAGCTAAATTCAGGGCTACTGTTTGGAGGAAGGACATTTGGACTCTATTAGTGCAGTTGCTGGAATTTTTATTTCTTTTTTGGAATTTGTATGCTAACCAGACTGATCTGAGCCTCCAACCTTCTGGAGCCAGAACACTCTCCTGAAACCCGATATGTTTCCTTTGGGGGTTAGAGATGTCTCAGGTCCTAGTGAAGTGGTTGCTGCCTGGTTAGTCATTGTCTGCACATTCACTTTGTAATGGGTGGTTATTTTATTGAAAGAGAAAGCTGATAGTTTCACGTCCAGGAGATGAAACAGTCTTTTCTACACCCATGGGAATCTCAGGGCTGAAGCTAGAGGCAGAATTCGTTATTTACTGGGCAGGTTTTTTTTAAAAAAATTATTATTATCATCATAATTATCATCTTCATCATATTCTTAAATTTGCAAGGCCACTGAGCAGGAATCTTAAGTAAAGGAGCTAAGCATATTGGTGACTGAAAGCCTTTATTTACCATTATGTGGCCACCACCTTCATGACCACTATTATCATTTTCATTTTCCTCTTCATCTCCTTTTCTCTATATGGAACAGAAGTTTATGAACAGCTTTTTAGCTAACAATGCAGTTTTTTTTGAAAGGAGTAAAGGATAAAGTCCAAAAAATGTTTGAGAAAGAGAAGCGGTTCAGTTGGAAGAACAGCAAGCAAGATGATGGGCTAATAGATATTTCCCCTCATGTTGACTTGATTTTCTCCATTATGGTGGAGAGTAATTGTATCTGCCTCTTCACTTTCTTGAGCACAGCAAGAAGTTGGGACAGTATTTGGGGGAAAGTATGGTATGGTTCACCAAGTACCAACTAGTGACAGTATCGGTCAAACCATTTTTTCATCTAATCAGAATTGCTAATTGAACAACTCAATATAAATGCATCTCAAGTGGTCAAGCAACACTTACCAAAGTCCACATAATAGAGGCGGCCAGTATAGCCCTTGGAATCAGGGAAACTTTGCTTCAAAAGTCTACTTCACCTACTTACTGGCCATGAGACAATTCACTTGACTTTTTACAGTCAGTTTCTTCCTCTGTAAAAAAGGGATAATGGAAAACTACCTTCCAAGCTTATTGTGAGGAGCAAGTGAAATAATATGTGTAAAGTCCTTTGCAAATCTTAAAACATTACATAAATGCTGATATTATGTTTATTATGAATACTAGGATAAGATCATGGATTTTTAGAGCTGAAAATAGCACCTGATATAGATAGAGATCAATAGATAGAGTTCTATTATTAGATCACCTAATCCAACATTATAACCAATGGGCCTCAAATCCATCGTTTTGGGTGATGTCTACCCCAAGCATGTGAATGAAGACTTACCCTGGTGGAACGGGTGGATGAGAACAGTTTGTTTCAACTGCCACGGAGGCAGCTGAAGCAGATGCTATGGAGTGCTAAGAGCTTGGTTAGACATTGAAGACACCAAGATCATCTACTGAGTCCTCTGCCATCAGTCGTCTAGATTTTTGTCTTGCCATTGGACTGTGATGATGACTCTGGGATGATGAGGCTCATGCTTTTGTGCAACTCTGCCTTGATTAAATCCAATTCACATGCAAGCCAATATATCACTGTGATGTCATTGGTCTTCTTTGAAAACAAAAGATGAACAACCACGATAATTTTACAAGTAAAGAAACTGAAGCCTAGAGAAGATAAATGACTTTCCCAAGGTCATCCAGCTAGCTTATGGCGAAACTGCTGCTACTTGAATAATACTGTAGAATTCTGCCCCCACAGACAGAAAAGTAAAGGCTAAAAATGAGCACACGAGGAATCAAGACCTTTTGATAGTCCACATGATCCCAAATTCAAAGGGCAACACTTCTAAGGCTATAATTGCTTTGTTTGTGTCAATACCACTAACAGATTTATGAACTTCAGAACTGCACCAATTTTTATGCATTTCAGAAATAAGAGGAATAAAATCTGAGAAAATGACAGAAGTACCTCTCTGTACTGATGACCATATAAACAGTGTCAATAGCGTGAAGATCAGTGTATATATAAGTAGAAATTGTTAGGGTGCCTTAATGTAAAAAGCAGTACACTTTCTCTAACTTTTCAGGTCAGATAACTAATATACTGGACAAGATAAAGCAAAATAATTTGTCTTGAAGTGCCTGACTATTGTGTCAGATGCACTTTCCTCGACTTTACTGATTTCTGACTTCCAGTCTTCACATCTAAGTCATTTATAAATGTCAACCACTTGGCTGTTTTCTAGCTAAACTTGTCTTCAGGGAGATATAAACTACTTGCAATGTTAGGAAAATAGGTCAGGAGAAGCTACTCTTGGTAGATGTGCATCTACCACAGAAGCTAGTAGGAACATCCCAACTTTATCTAGAAGTCAGTGGCCTGTGTCTTAGCATTAATCTAATTTAGTTTGGTGAATTCTCAGAAAAAGAAAAGTATTTTTGACCTGAGTACCACATATAGGATTTGGATTTCCATCCTTATAGAGGTTTCCTAAGAAGCAATTAGGTTATACTTGAAAGTCTCCTTTAGCTGATACTACTGATCCCCCACATCAGACAGTCCGTCACATAGGATTTAGACAGAGAACTCAGAGGCATGTGCCTTGCATAGCACAACTTGATGGTGCCTCAGAAAACAAATTTCCTTGTATTTTGCAGACCTATCAGAGAGTTAGGCTTTCTTGTCCAGGTGTCCAGATGACAGATATTATTGTGAACCTCAAGATCTGTCTCTCTAGTACTCATCTTCCAGGGAACAATACCTAATGAACTTTAGTCTCACAAAACCTAATGGGAGCCCCCCCTCCCCACTTCTTCTAGGGGAGGATTCAGTTCTACTTGAAATGACATCTGTTTTTTTTTTCATTGTTTCCCCCCGCCCAGAAGCCAAGAATCCTTCATCAGTAGGAGACCACCCTATATGCCACTTTTTCAGGAAGGAAGGCCAATTGATGCTTAAAATAAGATTTCAGAGCATGAGTCAGTAAGGTCTAGCCTACCTCCTGATTGTGTGGGAGATTATTGGGGGTGAGGGGGGAAGTCCCAGGCTGGGATGAGAAAGGAAAGGAAAGATGCAAGCCTTTATCTCCCAAGAGAAAGCACTCCAGAGAATTTGTGGTCAAAGCATACAGGAGAAGGCTTTGACCACAGACAAAATGATGGGGCCAGATGTGTCTCGTGGGCCATTGCCTAGAGAAAGTGAGTTGTGAACCTTCCTTGGCTCCACATGAAAGAAGCCTGAGGCAAAATTGTAGCAAAGCATCCAATATCTGAAAAGCTCTTTGATGTTTCTTCTAAATGCAGAGAAAAAGGAATATCATACAAAGACATTTTTATCTTTAATATGTCAGGGACGTTTTGGAGCCAAATCAGGATTCCTGAAATTAAAGAGTGAATTACCATTTACTTTAATTTTGTAGAAGGTTGTAATTTGAAGCAATAGATGATAATGGGCCTCTGTAGATTTGAGTGACAAAGTCTTCATCTGAAACAACAACCGATATATGCTGTGAACGGGTGTATCTGAATGCGTATCTTTTGTACCTAGTTCATAAATACATATGCTTATTCATTCTGCTCTTCATGTAGAAAATAGTATTTAGGTTCACTGTAGTGACACATGTTATATAACAGTTAGGCAACTCTGAAGCTTAATGGTTTCATTAGAAATATAATCCTTTTTTCATCTTGTTTCATTGACAAGTAGATCAAACAGCCTCTGGAGGTTCCAAGATATGTTGGTGGAATGCTTTTCTCCAAAGCACATAGTATACTCCAACCAATGTACCTTCATTTGCTGCTCCTTTCTCCACACATCCCTCAAAGAAAGGGGATATATATATATATATCCCCTTTCTTTGAGGGATGTGTGGAGATGTGTGTATATATATATACACACACATAACAACCCATATATACATACATACATGTATGTGTATATTAAATATTTATATGTATGTATATAAATGGGTATATATCTATATATCTATACACACACACATATATATGTCACAAAACACTTAATCAAAAAGATACGCAGATTTGCCTTTTCCATAATCGTGGGGCCTAAGTCTTTCTCAAGGGAAGAGTTCCAACGTGAGAAAGAAAATACATAGTTCAAAAGCCCATGTTTTCAATTTGCTAGCACATGGTTTAAATTATCCCTGTATTTATTAAGGGCACTAAATGGGCAGCTCGACTTAGGGAAGGGGTCATTCCAGTTGAGAAAAAATCATGTTGAATCCCTGTGAGAGCTTGCTCCAGGTTAATTGTGCCTTTCCAAGGCAAAGTGGATTTAGGGGCAGATAAGAACAAAGTACTATACTTGGAGATTAAGATTGTTCTCTTTGCTTCTAAATTTTCCTGTTGCAAATGAGGATGGAAAACCATTAAGTATCTTGCCTTAGGGCATGGTGGCTCCATCAGGACTTTGCATGGGAAAAAAAATGACCCATTTTTCTGAACTTTCAAAGTGTGAGTGCTGCTTTTTTGAGGGGGGAAGCTCCTGGCCCTTCTACATGTTTGTTGAACTGTTGAATAATTAGAACCAAAGAGTAAGGGCATCCCAGCTTTATTTTGCAGTGTGACAAGATCCAGGTTTCTTTTGTTCAATGATAGTACCTTGGGGAATTTATCAGATGTTCTTTGGGGAATGGGATTAGAATTAAGGAGGTCCTAATAAAGACATCCCATCCTTCACTCTCAATGTGCCCCAGTACTGTCTACTCCAAATGACTTTCCTTACACTTGACCAAGTCTAAGTGTCCTCTGGATAGCTCTAACTTGTATGACCAGCATTTCTTTTGAAGATTACCCTAGGTCTTTCTGACTTTGGAAGTATCACAGGAGTCATATTTTCACATAGCCAAAATGCATTTAAATAATTTCTCCCATGGATTATATAAGCACAAACAGGTTTTTCTTGAGCAGATCTGGTATGGGCTGTATGCCCACATGTCTTAGATTTCCACCTATTTTACTTTCAATAAACATCTCCCAACCTGAACAATGCCAGGAAGTTGGCTTTTCACTCACTCTGGTTTTCCTTCCTCCTTATGTCTCCCCTTCCCCCCACCCCCACATACAGTTATAGTCACTGGGCATCAGTGACAACAGTGTGGTGTCTCATTTCCTATTTTATCCTTAGGGCCCATTTGCTTGGCTCCAGGGTCTTAAAGCAAAGGGCCCTGAGGATAAAATAAAATTTTCCTCTTCCTTCTCAGTGAGTGTTTTCAGGGAGATTTCCCACTGGAATAATAGAGTACAAGATCAATGAGAAAACAAACAAAATCCCGCAGTGGCCCTGGGAAGACTGTTTCAGAGACAATTAATTAGGCATTAATTTTCTGATGACACAGAAGTAGTTAAGACCTGTTATGGACAATATGTCCTTTTATTTTCCAAATTTTGAACTACTAGCCTTCCCAAGAGTGCTGTGGGGCACAAAGCAATCTGCTTCTCTCAAATCTGAGATATCTGCCCCTTCCCTTGGCTTTGACCTTGAATAAATTCTGTACTTACTGCCTCACTTACAAGAGAAGAGCAGAGAAAATATTTGGGAGAAAAAATATTGATTTAATCTGAAGAGATGCTATGTGGTTATCTGTGGCATAGCATTTAGAGAACTAGACTTATAGCCAGGAAGATCTGGGCTCATGCCCTTATTTTCATGTAGTCTATGTATGTACTTTTTATCTCTCAATGCATCATTGAACTTTCAAAAACTAATTTTTGGACCAGTTTGAATAAGTGGATGGAACTTCCACATGGAGCTGATATCATAGGTCTGGATCCAGATGTACAATCTATCTCTATCTAGAAGGGTGTGTAGGGAGAACCAGAATCTCTGGGGTGAGGGTGTGCTTGAGCCCTTTTTAGAGTTCCTTATCTGCCTTTGGTATCCACCTTTCACACAATTCTCAACTGTGGCTCTAAGAGGCTATAATGAGTGCAGTGGTTACATCCCAATAAAACAGTCTCAGCAGATGGGCTAAAGCAAGGTTGAGAGTAACCGACTGGCCTTAAAACCATTGGTGAACTAGGGGTATGTCTACCCTAAACATATAAAGACCTCCCCCATTGGAATGGGCAGATTGTCCTGCCAGTTGTCCTGACTTTTGTCTTGTCACTGGACTTCAATGACTTTGGAGGAGAGACAGAGGCTGATGACTTTGTGCTACTACCCTCATTTGAATATAACTCTTTCTAAACTTAAGACTTCAATCTGGTCCTCTTAGAAAATGGACAAATAACAAATATATCTATATCTCTTTGTATTTCACTCTCTCTTTCTATTCCTGTTTCTTTCACTATATTTCTGAATCCAGATGTTGTCACACTGAAAAATAAAGCAGGGAGATTCCTAGGTTCTTTGGTCTAATTACACAAAAATTCAACAAAGATATGGAAGGGTCAAATGCTCAGGAGGGCTCAGGAACTTGAGACAGACAGAAATTGATAGTGCTCTAGAGATAGTACATTATAATACACATAAATATATGCATGACCTTTCTCTGCACACATATACAAGTACACACACATATTGATTAGACCTATGATTTCATTGGACTAGGGAATTTTGTTTTTCTATAGAAGGTAAGATTTTAGCTGGGACTTGAAGGAAGCCAGAGAAGTCAGGAGGTGGCAATGGGAAGAGAATCCCAATCAAGACTTTGAATGTGTTATCTAGAAGTAGGGAGATCTTTGGTTCTTTAGGTTAAAGGAAGGAATAAAGGTGATTGAGGTAGTAGAAGAGGAATGGAAGGGATGGCTAAGTTTAGGGAAGGAATGGACAAGGTGGTATTTGGATGGTCAGGGTACAGATGAGGTATTCAGGAGAGGCAGCTTAACAGACTAGACACTCAGGCTAGAGACAGAAGACACTGGGGGGAAATAAGCTGTACCCTTCCAGGCAGGACAGGTATTTCTACAGACACAAGGAATAGGGCCAGTCAGAAATGGTTTAAATCTGACTTGTCAATTTCTCAAATCCTCAAAGGAGGAAGCACAAGGATCCTCCCTGGCACTGAAACTGCCCAAAGAGCAGTCCCTTGTTCTTGATTTGTTGCTTATTGTCACCTGTGGGTAACTCATCTCCCCTCCCACTAAGGGAGGTGGGGATGACATTATCTTTGATGGCAAGAGTTTTAACTATGAATGGGCTAGAGCTAATTCTATTTACACACAAACAAGCTATTTATAGGATAAATTTTTTTATAGGAAATAATTAACAGAGGGAAGGCACTAGAATTAAGAAGGATTGGGGAAAGTTTCCCATAAAAGGTGGAATTTTATTTGGAACTTGAAGGAAACTAGGGATATTTGGGAAAGGGAAGGGTTTTTTCTGGGTGGGGGTGTAATAAATTCAATTTTAGACATATTGAGTTAAGATGTGTAATCTGGAATTTTCTGGGAATGCCCAGCTGGCCTAAAATGGAGATGGCTTTGAGGGGCCTTTTGAATATTCCCAATTTATCTGACATAGAAGCCTCTCCATTCCCAGTCAACAAGGTACTGGTAAGCTCTTTTGATTAGCCTTCAGTGTGTTTAAAGCTGACAAGATTGTGATGTTTACTCTTTGTTGCACTCTTTCAGCAACTTTTATCTGGGTGATCTTGGTTCACCAAAGCAAGGATGCTAAGAACCAAACCAACAAGAGGGAACAACTTTCCTTTCCTTCCTCATTCTTTTTTAACTTGGCTCCAAGATACTGACCTGAGAGTTTTTGTTTCTATTTTATGTTGTTTTCAGGTACTAGAGGTAATCCCCATGGACAAGGAGTTTGACCCCTGATGACCTCAGAGTCAGGATTCTGTAGACTGGATGGCTGTGCCATCTTGCCAGCAATTAGCCAGACTGGCATAGAAGCCCTGAGAAAAACCAGGGTACCTGGGAACTTTAAACAGGACTGTGTTCTATAGGAATTGAGCTAACATGTGAACCTAATTCCCTTCCTCTTCCCAAAGACTGAGATAGTATAGGGGGAGGAAGGTTCTGCCTCCCATTTGTTGGAAGAGTAAGTTTGCAAAATTGTGATTATGCCTTTATGAAGTAAATATTTCTGTGTAAAAGTGAATTTAAATATTTGTGGCTAAATGGAATTTTTGGTACAGAAGACCTCCATCTCCTACAGTTGAGGAAACAACAATGTGATGTGGGATTAGAGTCATTTGAAGAGAGCCTAGACAGCCCCCAAACCCTTTAAAGATACCAAAGAATCCTGGGGAGAGATGAAAAATCTAACTTTCCTGGCCTTCAGGCAGTTGGGGTCTATATAGGATATCCAGTGTGAGGTGCCCAATAAAAAGTTAGAGATGCAAGACTGATGGTTAGCTGGGTTAGGGTAGGATAAGTAAATGAGAATCATCGTGGAAATGATAATTAAATCCATGAAAGCTAATGATTAGATAGAAATTAGTTGGGAATTTGGAAGGTCTGGGCAGAGAGGAATAAGAAAAAGAGAGTGAGCAGATGCAGGTAGAGAATGGCCTTGTATAATGGGAGCAAAGAGTTCAGAATCCCTGGAATGGAGATTGAATGACAGGGTGGGAGTATGTAAATCATTGATGAATGATTCAACAACTTGCAACAAATATTTATTAAGTATGTTCTATGTCAAGAACATTGTGCAGATTACTAGTACCGACATTAAATTTAGTTAAGACACAGCCTCTGACCTAATGTATGGAGCTTACAGTCTAACAAGTAGATGATATAATACTTATAATCAATGTAATATTTTTTTACATAAACCTGTGATAACACTGGTTTAGGCAACTACAAGTCTGAAAAATGCCCCTATCAGAGCAGCTGGGCAACTAATTTTCAATGTATAGCCTTAGAACCTGAGACCCTAAGTACCTAAGTATTTTATCCAAGGTCACAGAACTAATATATGCCAGAGGCAGAACTCTTGAGCTCACATTTCCATATTTCTAAGACTGGCATTGTTTATGCTACAACTCTGCTGTCTCTTGATAAATACATTAGTTATTTCCAAACAAAGTGCTATGCAAAGTGTTACGTCTGAGAGAAGGTCATGCCAACCCATGTCATTACTGTGAAGAACAGAAATGTGGGGATCACATTTCTCCTCCTCAGGTTAATAAAATCCTTGTACAGATATGAGATAGCCAGCCAAAAAAATATCCACATTGGTCATCTCTGAAAATGTCTATTCTGTGTCTTGAGCCCATCACCTTTCTTTCAGAAATAGATAGTGTACTTCATCACTGGCCTATTGTAATTGTGGAAGGTCTTTCAAAGTTATTTTTCTTCATAATACTCTCATTGTATACATTGTTCTCCTATTTTTGACTTGCTCTTCATCAGTTCATTCATGTATTTTTAGACTTCTCTGAAAACTGCCATTTGCCATTTCTTACAATGCTATGATATCCTATTACATTCCTCTACTCCAATGTTCATCCTTTTTCCAAGTGCATCTTTATTTATATGAAGTATTTGAACAGGGAAAGAGCATACATAAGACTTGTGCTTTAAGAAGATTGTTTTGGTAACTACAGAGAATCAGTTGGAGAGAGGAGAAACTAGTGGCAGGGAGCAAATTAGTAGGTTATTGTAAAAGTCCAGAGGAGAGCTGATAAATATCTGAACTGGGGTAGTATGGATGGGGAAAAGAGGTCAGGTGCAAAAAGGATTGTGGTAAGGCTTGGCATATAACTGACTGGATATGTGGGGAGGTGAGGAAGAGTAAAGAGTAAATGAGTGGGAAGGGAAGAAAAAAGAGAGAGAAGGGAATAGAAGGGATGTACCAACTCCAAACCTACTATGGGTTTATCTATGAACATTTTTGACTCAATCATAACATTAGGATTTATTGGTGTCATTGTGGTTGCCTAAGAACAATAGTGCTTATTCAAAGAGATGATTTTAGGGTCAGTGAATTTCTACCAGTATCTTAGAGCTAAGGCAGTTCTTTGATTCTTCTGAAGGCCACCAACACTGGAGTTAGTTCAAGCATAATTTCTCTGCTTCACAGAAGTCTGGCACACAGTCTGGACTGATATTTTCTTTTCAATCTTGTACAGTATATTGATTCAGGGTAAAGATTTGAAAGAGAAAGAAAGGAAAGAAGGAAAGAAAGAAGAGAAAAGAAAAAAAGAGAAAGGATAAAAAGTAACAGCAGAAGAAAATAAGAGCAGAAGAAAATAGAAGGTCATAAAGAGTCACAAAAAGTAGATGTTTGAAAGTTTATGTTGAATTTATAACCTAGTTGAAAGCAAGATATAAATGATAGAGATTCATAGCTCCATGTATAATCCTCTTTTCGTTCTATTATGTATATGGAAACACATTTAATTTGGTGTTTGATAAGTTTAAAATAAAAGAAAGTGACAAAAATCAAGCACATTTAGCTAACTGAAAAAAAAATCAAGTACCCTATTGCCTTTGGATTGGTTAGTCACTAATCATTTATTAAATAATTATGACTGAGGTGATGCCCTGGGATGTACTGGATGAGTAAAAAATAAAACAACAACAAAAACCCCTTGCTGCTTTCAGGGAGCTTAAATTCTATTTTTTAATTCAAAAATATTTTACATATAATACTAATTTTCAAAATGTGCTTTCCAAAATTATTAGATTCAAAATATCTTCTTCCCTCCATTTTCTCCCTCCACTCCGAGATGGTAAGCAATTTGATCTGCCATACATGTATCATCATGCAAAACACACTTCCATATTGGTCATTATTGTAAGGGCACACTCATTCAAACCCAAAACTCAAAAATAAAACCATAAATACACTGATGTGGATACAGATGGACTGCATCCATCAGATCCATCCGGAATTTTTTCTCTGGAATTGGATAGCATTCCCTATCATAAGTCTTTTACAATTGTCCTGGATCATTGTATTGCTGAGAGTAGCTAAGTTGATCACGGTTGATCATTGTGCAATATTGCTGTTACTGTGTACAGTGCTCTCCCAGTTCTCCTTATTTCATTCTGCCTCAATTCATGTAGATCTTTCCAGCTCTTTCTGAAATTATCATGCTTATCATTTCTTATAGCTTAAATTTTTTTTTCAGTAACAGAAATATTTATTGCCCTGTAAAAATAATTCAGTTTGTCAAGTTGTGAAAGAACACAGGAATATTGGAGGACCTTCCACTTTCAATTGCCTTTTACCTAATTTATTCTCCTTGTCAGTAGATCAGAAGTAGCAGAGAGAACAGGAGGGGGAAGGGTAATAAAAAAAGAGACAGTTTATATTCTAAAGGAGGAGATAACCATTATGGACTAGCATATACATATTAAATGCAAAATATGTGGATATGGGGGATATAAGGGATATAAAATTTTTGTTTTAGTTCTTGGAGATCTAGAATGCCTCACCAGTTTCTCCAGACTACTTTTCAGGATGGTTTTACTTTATTTTCCTTGACAAATTCTATATTCCTTTGAAATACTCTTGGAATTTTCTTTCTTTTCTGTGTTCCTTTGTACAAGCTGCCCACCCAGGGGATATGGTTCTACAATTGTGTCTTCTTTTAGAATCTCCACTTTCATTCAAAGCTAACGTCATGCGCCATTTTTTGTAGCAAGTCTTTCCTACCCATCTCTCCTACTTGTTAAGTTATAAATTTTAAGTTCCAACATTTTATCAAATTAATAGTTACCTTGAGTTCTGGAAAGCAGGCAGCACTATGACCAGAACTAACACTGAAGCCCAGGTTTATAATAGAATATCACTTGTTAGAGCTTCCTCCTTTTTCAAATTATAATGTACAAATCTAACTATTTGTATTCTATATTGACAGTAGAATGGAAGCTCCTTGGGGACAGGGATTTTTTTTTGTGTGATTGTTTTGTTTTGTCCCTGTGCTATATTATATGGCACCCATCACAGTACCAAGAATGCAGGAGATGTTTCCTTAACGCTTGCCAGATTAAATTAGAACTTTTTTTTTAAAAGCATTGTTCTGCAAACTTATGTTTCCTAATTTAGGAGATAGGAAGACATTTCTGAAAAGGTTGCCTAAGATTATTCTAAATCAAAGATGTTGATTCAAAAACCAATATAGGAAAAGAACTAAAGCAAAACTAACAAAGAGTAAACTTGAAAACATATTCATTAGTATTCTGAGTCATAAAGAGATCAAATATTTAGATTTCCATTTCCACTTGTGTTCCAGCTTTTATGAACTTCCCAGCCGGTGCTATTCTTTTTGTCTCTGGTTTTCTTTTATTTAAGAAAGGAAAAATAAAAAGGCACCAAATATCATTTAAGGTCCAGTCTTCCTATCTGGCATACAAAAAAAAATGCACAGGGGAATTGACAGTGTTATCACTTCTCTCCTCATGGCCTTGTGCGTCATTCCAATTCCAATTCCATTCCTGTCAGTGTGACTCAGTCCACAACATATATACTCTGACATAGAACATCAGAGGTCCAAATGAGCATAGTCATGGCAAATGTCAAATGTGATGGGTTTCCCATTTTCATGGAACCCCCTCAAAGTATTAGCATATATCTGAACAATGATCAAATCTGAGAAGTTTCTAGCAGAGTTCAGGTCTTTGTAAGTTCCCACATTGTATCAAATTGATTCAGGTACTTTGAGTTCTTCAGAGCCTTTGCCTTAGATTGTAGCCAAAGCAACGGAAAATAGACCACACTACAACCAGAAGGGCTAACATTACAGGCCAGGTTTATAACAGAATGTCACTTAAAAAAATCATTTTATTATTTCCCTTTGGTTGGTGGCTCCATGGAATGATGGGAATAGTCAATTTAGAGTCAGGAGATTTGTGTTCAAATCATATCTCAGGGTTCTTCAGGAACTTTGATGTCACTCATTTGTCAAATTCTCAGTTTTCTATCTGTAAAAATGAGGATAAAAATATTTGCACTACCTACTTCTGAAAACTGGTATCCTGAAAATGTTCTGTAAACCTTACCATGCTATAGAAATGTGAGTTCTGTTGAAGAAACTCCCCAGTGGTCTGCAAGGGGCAACTGATTACCTAAAAGCACACCCTGCCAAGTATTCAGCATTTGAAAGGACCCTGGCCAGTTCCTTCCCCCATTTTCCCCCTCATAGTGTGGGAAAGTGTACTGGATTTGGCGTCAGAGGACATGGGATCAAATCCCAGCTGCCACCTAAGCAACTCATTCAAATTCTCTGGACTTTAGTTTCTTTATAAAAAAAAAAATTGGACCAGATGATTTCTAAGGTCCCTTCCAGGTCCAAAGCTATGAACTTTACTTTTCCATTATTTAATTATTTCCCTGAAGAGAAAACCAGAAGAATCCAATGAAATGAAGAGATACCCTGACCAATGACTTCATCGCCCCAATCACCTAAGCATTCAGTTTTTTTTTTCCTATGAGCAAAGAATCTTGAGGTCTTTGGCAATGAGAGAACAATAATAGCATTTACAATGTGACAAGAATTATTTGTAGACCTTGAAAGCCTAATAACTGCGATCATCTGCTTCATAGGATCCCAGGGTTAGAGCTAGAAGGGCTCTAATTGGAAGCCCTCTAGTCCAGGTTCCGTGAATCTTTTCCCAGATTGAATGCCCAGAGGGCTGTCAATGAGCCCCCAGATTACTGGAGAGAGTTGAGGGAGAAAGGGCTTGCTTTGGGCAGCTGGACAGAGGGGTGGGACTTGCAAAAAATGTTCTTGAGCACCTGGAAGAGGGGGAACAGAGGAGTTCCCCAAGTGCTGGCTGTGCACACATGCCATGGCTTTGCCAATGAGGTGTCTAGTCCAAACTTCTTATTTAATAGATAAGGAGCCAGAGGTCCAGAGAGGTTGTCATTTACCTAAGATCACACAGTTTGGAAGCTGGTCTTCCTACTTCAAATGTAGACCCTTTTCCATTATGCCATACTGCTTTTTTCTAGTTGCATTGGTTGCTTTCTAGGACATAAAGGATCCTAAACTTTCCCACTTCAGTCACTTTAAAGTAAAGAATTTTTTTAAAAATCCAGTAATTTGAGGTTTAACATTGTCTAAAACTCCCACTCTAAGGGACAAAAAAAAAAAAAAAAGAGTCAAACAAATAACTAGCTTTGGCCCGGGGCCATCTTGTTTGCCCTCCAACTTGCCTCGCCAGTCACAAATGACATCAACTCCATTGCTGCCACCCAGCATTCTCACCCAGCCCTTTGCCACCCACAGTTCACAGATCACTTAACTGACAAAGTTGAAAGGGCTCTCAGCCTCCCTTCCCTGCCTGGAAATGGAACGCTTGGAGTCTTTTGGGTTAGGAGTGGGATGTAACCCAGAAGGGCAGCGAGCAGAAAGAAGAGCCTGTGGTGCCAGCCACAAATGTTATTGTGATTAGCCATGTACAGTGTGGCCATTGTTTTAAATCACACAGAAAGAAGCCGTCTTACAGGCAGCTCGGTCATATTAGCCACAGAGCAATTTTTCCACATTAATCATTCAAACTGACATGGGTAAACAATACCACATGTGGTTGTGATGAGAGCCCTGTCCCTGTAGCCTGTCCTTCTCAAGGTGCTCTGAGGATTCCACTGTATCTGGCTCTAGCAGAGGCACTGGAGAATAATCCCCAGCAAAGGTAGGGGACCCCACTTCACAAGGAGCCTCAAACTTGGAAAACCTGGGAGAGAGACCAGGGTGGGCCCTGAGCTGAGCCCTCACCACAAGTGAGAGTATTGAGACTTCAATGAGGCGTGGAGATGATGAATAACATCTTCTGAGGCTCTCGGTCACTGTCTTTCCCACCCACATTGCTTCCCTCATCTCACCATTTCTCCTTCTCTTTGTCTGTGTGAGAGACATAGACATGCACTCCTTTGATAATTTTTGCCTCTTCTATTTCCTATTCACATTCTCAAAGCAATTTTTGTTGAAATTGGCTACAGTTGACTCTTTAAAATTTTTATTTAAAAGAAGGAAACTATAAGTATATTAGGTGAGCACAGAATAGTATTACTTGTCAGATCTTTGGGAAAGGAAAGATTTTAAAACCAAGCAAGAGTTAGAAAAAATTATAAAATGTAAAAAAATAATTTTGATTACATTAAATTAAAAAATGTTTTGTACAAACAAAACCAATGCAACCAAAATTAGAAGGGAAACAACAAATTGGGAAAAAATCTTTATAACAAAATTTTTATTTGTATTGTTTCAGTTACACACAGAAACAATTGTTGACAATTGTGTTCTGACATTTTAGAATTCAGATTTTTCTCCCTCTCTATCCTGACCCCCTTCACAACCTGAAGCTGGAAATAGTCTGAAACTTGTATATAATGTATATTTCCATATTGCTCATGTCATGACAAAAGACACATATTACACATACAATGAAAATCTCTTGAAGGAAATAAAGTAGAAGATGGCATGCTTCAATCTTGCACTCAGACTCCAAAAGCATCTTCTTTGGCTATGGATAGATTTCCATCTTGAGTCCCTTGTATTTATCCTGGATACCTGCTTTGTTGATAATGGTTTAGTCCTTCACAGTATATCATCATATTTCTTACTATGTGACCCTGGACAAGTCATTTTACCTTGTTTGCCTCAGTTTATTCATCTATAAAATGAGCTGGAGAAGGAAAAGGCAGCCATTTCAGTATCTTTGCCAAAGAAAACCCTAAATGGGGTCGCAAAGAGTAGGACATGATTGAAACAACTGAAGAATAATAATGATGATGACATGAGCTCATGTTTATATAACATTTTGTGGTTTGTGAACAGCTTTCCTCAGACCAACAGAATGAGGCAGTTAGGGGAAATATTCATTAGTATTATTTTAGAGATGAGGAAAAGAAACTCTGAGATATTGTATGGAAGCCAATTAAATGGCATTCAGGACTTGAACTCAGAATCTCTGATTTAAATTCCATACAAAAGAGACATGAATTATCAAAAGGCATGATGGGTTTGCTGGTAAATGTTGAACAATATTTTAAGCTTAGTCTGCATTATTAACATTTTCTCCATCACTTTCTTAAGTCTAGACAGTCAACAAAACAAAACGCAAGCCCTGATTTGGAGTCTAAATGCTCACACTGCATTTAACAATTTGGTTTTTAGGGGCTAGTTTGAATGCAGCACCCTTTCGAAAGAGGCCCACCTTCTTTACCTCCACAGGATGCATGGCTTGTGAGAGCTTTGCAAGGAGAGGACTAGAGGAGAAGAAGAACCTTCTAAAGACTGGATGATACACCAAAGCAAAATCTGTGGTTTTGAATGAAAGCTTTTAGACCCAAACTCCAAAAAACCAGTGGGGTCAGGATAAAATGGGGCAGTCAGGTAAAGTTCACATTTGTGTTATGTATGTCTTATGGAAAACTCACTCTGATCCATCTGAGGGACTGGGTCAGCAATAGTTTCAAGAACAGCCTACTTTGCTCAGGTAGGCATCTAGGCTATATGTACTTATTTCTCTCCATCAAATCTTGGAAGAATAATTATATGCCAAGAAAGCAGAGATCATGTTCTTTTGTCCCTGTATTCTTGGACCCAGGTGGCTACTTTAATTTAGAAAAGAAATGATTCATTTTATAACAATCCAGCAAAGTGAGAATCACAAGACTTAAGAATCAGAATAGAGCACTTACAAAAATGAATATAGACCAGCTGTGTGACCCTGGGCAAGTCACTTGACCCCCATTGCCCACTCTTACCACTCTTCTGCCTTGGAGCCAATACACAGTATTGACTCCAAGACGGAAGGTAAGGGTTTAAAAAAATGAATATAGAAAAGTGTTTTGCGTAATAATACATGTATAATGCAGAAAAAAAGTATCAGAATAGAGGGGACCTTAGAAATTGTCAAATTGTAGGATCACAGTATCTGGAGTTGGAACAGATCTAAAGAAGGCCCTTGGAATTATAAAATCATAAAATTTAAACTAGTAGGTCCTTAGAGACCATTTAGCCAACTCCTCCACTTAACCTAACCCCCATTTTACAGATAGGAAAAATGAGAGCCAGAAGGATGAAGTGATTTTTCTAAGGTGATACCATCAGTTACAAACAGATCTGGGACTGAGTTCCAAATCTCCAGGTTTGTTGTTCAGTGACTACATTTTTCATTTGACCAAAGTAGCTGTCAATAAGTATGGAAAATTACATAGAAGGGAGGTGACTCCTTAAGTTAAGGGCTTTGTGTCATTTCAACAAGTGCTGCATTTGGGTTGAATTTGTAAAAGTAGATGAAGTTTATATTTCCCCCCTTACATCCTTTTGCCAGGTTCTCAATCTTGGGTTAGATGGTATAAGCTGGTAAATCACTAGCACCTAAGTGTACATTATGTGAATGTGTTATTTCTCCCTAGAATATTTGAATAAAAAAGTATGTCTTCAGAGAGAGAGAAAAGAATTTAAAACAATGAACCTCAAATAGAGACAATTTAATCCACAATCTGGACCTTGAGTGACGAAAATCAGAGAATCATAGACTTTGGGAAGTGGAAGGACCCTTCAAGTCCATTTAATCCAACCTCTACCTCAAGCAAGAATTCCTTTTATAATTCTAACATTTTGCCATTCAGCTTATACTTGAATATTTCTAATGACAGGGAACCCATTAAGAGGTAGCTCTTTCCATTGTTGTATGTACTGTATTATCTGAACATACCTCCAAATATAGGACATAACCCTAAACTGAAATTTAATTGAAAAGAATATATGTACACATATATACATATAAATTTAGATAGTTATATATCAAAAATGTGACTAGTTATAAGTTTATACAGGTTTTATCTAATTTAGATTTTATGGATTTTATAGATTAGTAGAGCTTATTTTTGGGTCATTGTGGGGAGGCAAGGAAAAAACAAGCATTTATTAAATGCCTACAATGTGCAAGATGCTGTGCTAAGCACTTTACAGATATCCCATTTGATTTTCACAACAACTCTGAGAACTAAGTTCTTTTTGTTGGCTCCATTTTATAGTTGAGAAAACAGAGGCAAATAGCTGTTAAATGACTTGCCCAGAGCCACAAAATTAATAAGTGTCTGAGGTTGGGTTTGAACTCACATCTTCTTTATTTCAGGCCCAGGGACCTATCCACCATGCTACTTATCTGCCTCGTTTGGGTAAATATCTACGTCTTTAAGTTTAGTTCAAATAAGATTCCCCATAATTTCCTTCTACTGATTCTAGTGTTGTCTTCTATAACCAACATATGAAATCTCTCCTAGATTTGAAGACCCTCCACATAGTTGAAGACCTTTATTATGTCTTCCTGAACCTTTTCTATTTTAAGCTAAACATATCCTGCTTCATCATTCATCTATCATATAATGTGCCTTCCAGTCTTCTTGTTCACCTTCCATGTATTTTCAGTGCCCTTTGCCATAGACTGCCACCTATTTTACCATAAGACTAACTCTAAATTGATAGTCCCTTGAAAGAATTAAAAAGATCTCTTCAAGGAAGCCCTAGTCTCTCTCTCTTTCCAGGAACTGGAAAAATAAGGACAGTAACCACCAAAGAAGGGAGTTTTGTGTTCAATCATCATTATTTTGATGCCTTCCAGAAGATTTAATGAAGAAAATACTAAAGATACTGTCTGATCTCCACAATTTCCAGTGTTGAATTTATGGCAGAAAATTGTGCAAACATTTCTATTCCAAAAAAAGGACTAAAGGACCCTTTCCAACTCTCTGAGAGGAGAGAGGAAGGGAGAAGGTTTTGTTTTCCAGTTCTGGATGTTTGTTTTTCAGGAAGGAAGAATGAGCTGGTCAGCTTAGTCTGATGAATGTCTCCCATTAAAAAGCTATGCATCCCATCCAAAGATTCCAACGCGCCCCATTAACAATGCTTTACATTAGCATAGAGGGTTTTTTCACCCCCAGTTATTCTTTGGAGGCTTTGTAGCAGACAGGAAATTGTCCCTCTGAACCATATTAGAAAGAAATTTGTTTCTATCCCACAAATTAATTCCATCTAGGTTCAGAGTTCCCCAACATATGATTTAACTGATAGGATGAGAACCAAAGCTATATAATCACCAGCTCAGTGAGAGGAGTGGGGAAAGGGATATTACTGACTCACCATGCCATGGACAGATTCTCAGCACTTTTGAATATCAGAACACAAGGGAGAAAACACAAAGTAGTCTAACTATATACTTTGTTTCATCAAACCGGAGCCCTAATCCAGAAACAGATACTATGGCTCTATCCCCTCCTGGACTCTAACTAATACATAATATCCAATTTTAACAAAACCTGAGAAAACCTATAATTTTACCTGAAAAAGCATTTGGTGTGAAGTCTGAAGACTTTTGTTCTCCCTCTGATAGAAGGTAAGATACTACCTAAAATTTAATATAATGTCTGGCATGTTTAAAAAAAAAGAAAAAGGAATGTAAGCTACTTGAGGGTAGAAATCATTTTTTTTTTTTTGGTATCAGCAACATTTAGCACATTATCTAGCTAGCACATGGTAAGTTCAAAAGAAGTCCTTATTGATTGACTGAATAACTTGGTTTAAGTCCTAGCTGTGTGTGATTCAGTCACTTATTCTCTTATGCACTTATTTTCCTTATTTATAGAATGTAAATATTTGATTAGACAAAACACTATGGTCCCTTTCAGTTCTAGGTTAAGATTTTGTGCATTTGGCATTGGTAGAGTCAGCTTTCTTACAAAGGTGAAGGAATTAATAATTCTGTAACAAAAGAACATGGCTACTAGTTTGAGGTGCCTTTGAATGCAATTTAAACACCCATTTTTTAAAGTCACATGATTATATATTCAATTTGAGATGACCAAAAGATAAAACTTGTTCGATTAATAAGTATAACATTAGTTCAAATCATTCTAATAAAATCAATAAATTTGCTTCCCACTTAAAAAATACAACACATTTGTGTGTGTATTGTTTATTACATATATTATTATATATGTATGTATATTATTTTGGTTTAGAGAATGGAGTAAAAGTACCAAAAAATAAAAGGAAATTCAGCATTGTAGGATGTAATTAAGGTAGGGTTCCTCCAGAAAATGCTTCCTTGTCCCCAAAACACCTTCCTTACCCTTTCTGTCTTTCCCAAAGAGAACGGTATGGTTAGTTCAAATAGGCTGTCTCTTACTATCTCTTCTTGTAGGACATTGCTGGTGATATATAGAAATGCTGATGATTTATGCGTATTTATTTTATATCTTGCTACTTTGCTAAAATTATTGATTGTTTCAATTCATTTTAGTTGAATCTCTAGGATTTTCTATATATATATTTTTTCATTTCATCTGAGAAAAGAGTTTTATTACTTCTTTATCCATTCTGATTCCTTCAACTTCATTTCTTTTCCTATTGCTATTGCTAGGATTTGTAAAAAAATATTAAATAATATTGGTGATAATAGATGTCCTTGTTTTACTCCTGATTTTATAGGGAAGGCTTCTAACTTATCCCTATTACAGATAATGTTTGCTGATAGTTTAAAGCATATGCTTCTTGTTATTCTAAGGAAAAATTTATTTATACCTATACTGTGAAATATTTTAATAGGCATCAATGTATTTTGTCAAAAGCTTCTTCTTCATTTATTGATATAATTGTATAGTTTGTCACTTTTTATTGATATACTCAATTATGTAAAACAATTTTTCTTATATTAAACCATCTCTGCATACTTAGTATAAATCATATTTTGTCATAAAATGTGTAATCATTGTGATATATTGTTATAGACTCCTCATTAACATTTTATTTAGTATTTTTGCATTGTATTTATTATTGAAATTGGCCTAACATTTTCTTTTTATGTTTTTGCTCTTCTTGGTTTAGGTATCAGCACTGTATTTGTTTAATGAAAGAATTTTGGTAGGACTCTTTTTAAAAAAAAAAACCTTTACTTTCCATTTTAGAATCAATACTGTGCATTGGTTTCGAGTTAGAAGAGTGGTAAGGGCTAAGTAATGATTGCCAAGTGACTTGCCCAAGGTCACCTAGCTAGAAAGTGTCTGAGGCCAGATTTGAATCCATGACTTTCCATCTCTAGGCCTGGCTCTCAATCCACTAAGCCAGGCAGTTGCTCCCAGCAGGACTCCTTCTTTACAAAGTGTTTTAAATAACTTAATATTAGAATTAAATGATGTTTAAATATTTGGTAAAATTCATTTGTAAATTGATCTGGTCCTGTTGCTTTTTTTCTTAGGTATTTCATTTGTAGCCTTTTAAATTTCTTTTTCTAAAATAGACTTATTTAGATATCCTATTTCTTCCTCTGTTAGTCTAGGCAATTTATATTTTGTAAGTATTCATCTAAACCCATAAACTATATGAACATAATTATGAAATACTTTTTATACAAATAAAGTCAGATTTAAATAATTGAAGAAATATTAATTGTCCATATGTAATTATATATTTAAATATGATTAACACATAAATAAATTATATAATTAATATATTATATAAATAAATATAATTAATGACAATACTAATCTAAACTAATTTACTTATTCAATGTCATCCCAATTAAATTACCAAAAAATATTTTAATTAACTGTAAAAATAATAACATTTCTTTGGAAAAACAAAAGGTCAGGATATCACATTAAGTTAAATGTAAAGGAAGGACGTCTAGCAATACCAGATTTTGAACTATATCATAAAGCAGTAATTATCAAAACTATTTGTACTGACTAGAAAATAAAAATGTAGATCAGTGGAATAGAACAGATATACAGTTCACATTCTCTCTACTAGTTCTGTTGACCCTGGGCAAGTCACTTAACCTTGTTTGCCTTCATTTCCTCATCTGTAAAATGAGCTGGAGAAGGAAAGGGCAAATCACTTTAGTATCTATTAAGGAAACTCTAGACAGGGCTGTGCCACAAGGTGATAGACATGACTGAACAACAACAACATGGTCCAGATCTTGTGCAATGTGGTGGGAAATGTATGACAAAAGCCAGATTGGGTCTTCCCCTTAGGAAATTTACATTCTGGAAACACATAAAATGCAAGTAAGAAAAGATATTGTATTTTAGATAGAATGTTCTAGGGCAGTGATGGGCAAACTATGCCTCCACATCCAGATGTAGTGATTAGGGAATTGCTTAAGGCAGTGATAGGCAAACTATGGCCTGGATCTGGCCCATGGGGAATAGTTTGCTCATCACTGTTCTAGGGTTACCTGTAAATGGTCAAGCTCCAGACCCAGTAGATGGAATATATGCATATATCTTTATATCCATTTTAAATTAAAAATATAGTCACATCTGCAGGGAAACAAGGTACTATTTAGCCTTAATTCTTGAGAAAATTCTATTGAGCAGTTCTGGCTCTGCTCAGCAATGCCTCTTCCTAAGAAATTAGGTCTGGGTTCATATCTCGCCTCTTATACTTTAGTGCTGTGACTTTGGGCAAGGCCCTTAATATTTCTGGACCTCAGTTTCTTCATCCATATAATGAAGGGATTGGACTGGGGGTCTCTAAATTTTCCTGGAGCTCTAGCTTTGGAGGAAATGATTCTATCCGTTTCTTCAGGACTCCATCCTCTAAATGAAACCTGGATGAGAATGTGCCCAGCTTGGCATTTGGTAGCATCATCCACAGGAAGTTTTAGCTTTGGGTAGACTGAGAAGTTTTGGCCATGCATGAAAGGTGACATCCCCCCATTGCTGCTGCTGGCAGTATATGTGTGTATGATATCTCCCACTCACAAAATTTACAGCCCTTTCTCAAACCTTCTTAATAGACTTGAAACACTCGCCATGTTTCACGGCATGTTCTCAGAATATTTATCATGTTCTGTTGTCACCACAATGGCTGTAAGAACCAAGTGGTCTTACCTAAGCCACAGCTGAAGAGTAGAACCTACTGATGGATGAGGAAATAGCAATGGCGGGTTGGTGGATTTGGCATGATTGTTGCTATTTTCATTGTTTTAAGGGCTCTTCTTTCTGTTTCCACTCCAGCCTTTCAATAGCTGGAGTCGAGACAAAGTTCTTCTGGTCTCATCCATTTGGCAAAGAATTGAAATATTTTTGAAAATGAGAAGTTTGTACTTTGATTTATAACTCCCTCAGTTAATCATGTCCCTCATGCATCCCCCAAGTGAGTCTCTGAGGAAAGGAACCAGGATTTATTTAGGGCCAGTATCCAACCACCCAGGGTGGCTGTTCATGGTAGCATATTCAGAGACATACTAGGCATAGTGGCTATTTTCTCATATAAACCAAAAAGAGTCATGAGAATTGGGACCCAACCTGTGGAGGATGATGGGAATAGCATTTTTTACTCATTCTATTTTTTTTGACAATGCTTTAAGTACCAGATTCTGCATGGAAGCAATTTTCTTTTTCCCTTTAATAAGAACAAAGCACCTAAAGGCATTCCAGAAGCTCAGAATTTCTAGCCAGTTCTTCACCTTTTATTTAGTGCCCTGCTTGCTTTCTACTCCCCTTGAGGGGCATCCTCTGGAGCCTCTTTCCCCTGGCCTTTTTCAGATTCCTTTTGGGTATTGTCTTTCCCTATTAGATTGTAGGCTGTGTAAGGGTAGAGACTGTCTTTCTTATTGTACCCTTAGTGTTTAGCATTTAACAAATGTATACTGCATTGCATTATATTCTGAATACATACCCTCCCTTGTCCAGCAAACTATCCCTTGTAACAAAGAATAAAAAAGAGGGGGAAAAATAGTTCAGCAAAATTAACCAACACATTAGCCATGTCCTGCAGTATATATGTGAGAGTCTACATCCATATTTCAGGTGCTCAGTTCTTAATATCTCTAGAAATAACACCACCCAAACAACAGAGAAGTTACTAATTCAAAGACCTTGAAAAACAATACAAGATCATTTGATCTTATGATAGTTCCATGGGAAAAGAATTTTTCAAGAGATATTTGTATTGTAGTTGCAATAACTCGATTTAAAGAAAAATTCAAGAATGAAGGGATGGGGGGGGGGGAGGAGGTAAATGGCTTAGTGGATTGAGAGCCAGACCCAGAAATGGGAGGTCCTGTGTTCAGATATAACCTCAGGCACTTCTACCTCTGTGACCCTGTGTAAATCACTTAACTGCCTACTCCTTACCATTCTTATGCCTTGGAACCAGTACACAATGTTGATTATATGGCAGAAGGTAAGAGTTTTTATTTATTTTTTTAAAAGAAGGAGGTGAGAAAAAGAGACCCATAATGGTACCACTTTGACTGTGGAAGCACATCAGTATCAATTCAGTTAATTTCAATTCAGTTCCTTGAGTTTTCATTATAAGTTGACTAGGTAGAAAGTAGACAGTGAGGTGACTCACTGGATAGACCTGGAGTCAGGAAGACTCATCTTCATGAATTCAGATCTGGCCTCATGCAGTCACTAGCTACATGACCTTGGGCAAGTCACTTGTATATCATGTATTATCATGTATTTTCATGTTGCTTTACCTTTGTCGGCCTCAATTTACTCAAATGTAAAATAAGGATGATAATAGTAGAATCTACCTACCAAAGTTGTTTTCAAGAATTAAACGATTTGTTTCTAAAGCATAGTCCTTGGCACATAGCAGGAGCATAATAAATGTTGACTTATTTCCTTTCTTATGAAGCAGCTAGGTGATGTAATGGTAAAGTATTGATCCTAACGTCAGAAAGATTTGCACTGAAATCCAGCCTCCAAAATTTACTGTGTGGTCATAGGCATATCACTTAATGGCTATCTGCCTTAGTTTCCTCAGCTCTAAAAGAAGGATAATAATAGTACCTACATTCCAGTGTGAGATAATTTTTATAAAGTACTTGACATGGATCTAGCATATAGCAGGTCCTTAATAAATACCTGTTTCCTTGTTCCCTTCACTTCCTATCCACTTCAAGACTTAAATCATTGTCCATGAGCAATGTCTGTCTATGATATGTATTCCTATAAACCAGCAATGTAAATTGTCCATCATAACACATATCAGAGACTGAAAATGAGTGTTTTCATTCATTTATTTATTTTTCTCATGTGGCTAGTTAGGTCAAACTCTTATGAATGATCATGGATCTCATTTAGAAAGCTCTGAGATATTCTGGGACTGGATGCAATCAGCATATTTCCCACAAATAGGGACATCTGGAGGAACTTACTATTCACAGGAAATCCCTTTTCCACTTGAACTCTTTGCTGGATGCTCTTCATGATGGTAGCAAACACCTTTAATAAGCATATGCCTCATTTTATGTCTTGATTGATACTGATTATCAGGAAGTCATTCAACAAATATCTATTTAATTTGTCATGAAATTTTGTGTGGCTTTAATTTGCATGTCAGAGAAAACTCCTTGAGTGAAAGTCATTAAGATTGAATTTTATTTTGCAGAATCAAAAGTTTTCTCATGCTCAACAAAGAATAGCAAGGGAGTCTTGTATTCCCTGCCCCTTTCAATTGGGTGTAAAGATATGCTATAGAATATATAATTTATGAATATTATCCCAATACTCCCCTTTCATACTTTCTTCCAGGATATTTTAAGGATTATTTTCATTAAGAAATTGGTAGAGAGGGCAAAGTGTACAAATGTAGGGGTCAGTGGTTATTTTTTTTTTAAGATTTAAATATCTTTTTCAGGAAGACCAATGATTCTCAAAATGTCTCTTCTACACCTGTTTTTTTGATATGTCAATTTCTCAATGAGATATTTCATGTTTCCTTCTATTTTATCAGTCTTTTGACTTTGCTTTCTTTGCTTTTGCTGTCTTGAGAGATCATTGGTTTCTACTTGCCCAATTCTGATCTTTAGAGACTGGTTTTCTGCTATAATCTTTTGATTTTCCTTTTAGATTTGGTCTATTCTGTTTTTCATGTTTTCCTCCAATTTGCTTATCATTTCATTTGATTTTGGGGCATCTTTCTCCAACTGGGAGTTTCTTTCTTTTTAACCTGTTAATTTCCTTTTGAGCTATTTCCCACTTCCCTCTACAAATCTCTTCCATCTTTATCATGATCTCAGATTTGAACTTTTCAAGAGCTTGTGACCAATTTTCATTTTTCTGGGAAGGTTTAGATATGATTACTTGTTTGTTCTCCTCTGCTGTTTGCTCTGTTGTCTGGATTTTTTCTGTGTAAAAGTTGTTGAATATTAAAGATTTTTTTCTTGATCTTTCTCTTTTGAGGTTCTTGTGCCTAACTTGCCATTATTATTATTATTTCTTTCTCAGTCAGAAGTCTGGGTGTGGCAGACAGACTCTCTGCCTATCCTATCGAGCTGTGGAGAAGCTTTCCTCTGAGTCACAGTACAGTGTGTCCTCTCAGCTTTATCCTCACGCCCAGGGTCTGTCTGCTCTCTTTAGGCTCCTGAGGTCTCAGGTCTAGTTGTTCTCAGGGTCAAACCTCCTGGTGGTCCCCTTACTTGTTCCTCTGCCCAAAGCTCCTTTAACAGTCTCAGGGCACTGCTTCCACAGTTGTGCACCCCTCTGCACTGGGTTCCCACCCAAGGCCCTCGCCTGCACTCAAGGTCCGCATCTGAGCCTGTGGTCAATGTCCAAGCCTGCACTCAAGGTCTGAGTTCAAAGTCTGGTTCTTTATCCTCTTGGGGTCTTAAGTGTTGCTGCTCTCAGGAGCAGGCCCTGGTGATCCCAGGTAGCTGCCAAGGACTTAATGGATGCCCCAAACTTGCTCTAACTCTTGTGCACTGGCTTTGGCACTGTAGGTGGTGTGGGGGAGAGGGGGTTGCTCAGCTCACATTTTAGTGAGAGCTATTTCACCCCCTTATAGCATGGAAGTGCCCCAATCCCACGTACCTTCAATGCTGTGCCCAGTTGTGGGGTTCCTTCGTTTGCCTGGATTTGTTTTTATGTCCTCTTGAGGAGTTCTATATGTGTGGGTTAGGAGAGGTTAAACAGCTGCTTCTATTCTACCGCCATCTTAACCCAGAAGTCAGGGGTCAGTGGTTATTAATGTAGATTCTAAATGGGAGAGCTTTGAGGTAATTGACTCAGAAAAATCTGCTACTAAAACACTTCAAGATTTTTCCCATTTTTCTGGTTGTACTGTTTCTACCTCCAACTTCAAGTAAGCTCAGAATGATTTTGCTCAATTTCATCCCTTGTCAAACTTTTTTCAAAGTTATTTTTCCATCTTCTACCATTCTCTTTAACACAATCTTACAATCAAGTTTGTATACTAAACCAGTGGCTTTCAAAGTTGAAACAGATCCCTGCATGCTGCATATTGACTTAGAAAACCACAAATTCACATTATCTATATTATGTTGTACTTTTATTTATTTTGTTAAGTATGTCCTAATTATATTTTAATCTAGTTCAGGCAAGGATTTTATAGGCCATGAGTTTGACACCTCTGTTCTATGTTGTTTAATGTTATCCTTGGCTTCCACATATTTTTGCTTGGAAAACAGATCATGAGTTTAATGTGTGAAGGGGTTTCTAGAGATTTTTCTTTGTGCTGGGAATTTATTTACATGTGTTAAATCTCATTAGTAAAGGTTCCAGCTTGTATTTATATCTGTTTTTTATCCATTTCCCATTTCTTGGCATTAATAGCATGTTTAAAAAGAACAGAGATTCATCTCTTGCATATTTCATTTTCCCATTTTTACTTATTCTGATCTAATACTTAATTTGATCTTTGCCCTAAGAAAATTCTTATATGAGTCTGAATAGCTGATGTAGAAATTACTTACATGTTGGTAACCTATCATTTCCTCTCAATTAAAATAGAACCACTTCATTTTTTACATTGTTATTTGGTGCTCATCTAATCCATCCTCATTTTGAACAAAATATTTGTAACAAATTGAAATGATATGTAAGTATAAAAAGTCATAATAAAAATAGAAAAAAACAGAATAAAGTGCTTTCTATTTCTTTGGCTAGGAGAAATGTCTTATCCTTATTATGGAGGAGGTTAGAAAAGATAAAATAAAACAATTTCAGCTGTATGAAATTGAAATGCTTCATCAACGGAATCAAAGCACCTAAGAAGAGGGAAATTTTTGAGTGGAGAAAAAAGTCTTTGTATCACATATCTCTGTTAAAGATCTGATATCCAAGACATTTAAGGAACTGAGACAATTTTAAAAGCACCAGAAGCATTACTTTAATTGATAATGGATACTGTTCTATGAACTAATAAAGAAGTATTACAAACTATATGCAATAAAATCTTGCTTAAAATAATAAAAGAAATGCATATTAAAACAATTCTGAGGTTTCACTTGCATACAATAAATTGGGAAAAGTGACAAAAAATGGAAATAATCAATGGTGGGAAGACTGGAGGAAGACAGGTATATAAATATACTGGAAGGCCAGGAATTCTCTTATCAAGTTTTCAATTTATTCTTTTAGAAAAGATCATTACTGGGCCTTGTTCAGGATGTGTGGGGAAACCTCCTCAGCTCCTTTTTCTGCAATAGCTTCTCTTTTTCTGTAAAGAGAGAGTTAAAAAAGGCAAGCATTGTATAGCTTGCTTACAGATCTTCTGATAGGTGTCTATCCTCCTTGAATTTCATTGTAGAAGAAGCCACAGTCACTGGGAACCAGAAGTATTCCAAGTGTGTTCCTAGAGATATGTAATAGAATATCTTTGTTTCCATAGGAGGAAACAGTATGAAAAATTGTACAAATTCTTCACAGCCTTTGCCACTCTCCCTGATCTGCAGAAGAAGGAGCACTCTTTTGTAATTTTGTTCCATGAATTGCCATGGTCAAAGAATTAATCACCAATGACCAAGAGGGCAGCCTAAAGGCAGTGATTCTCTCTTTACTTAGTTAATTATAAACAGATGTAGTCTGTTGGCAGGACCGTATCTGAAACCCTTCTATCATGGCAGAATCCGACATAATTTGTGGTCACCTGGTATAACCTTCAAAAAACAGGAGTCACCTCCAAATAGCCTATATAGTTAAGACTTAATGGGGTCTGAGTGATAGTGATTTTAGAGATATTTACAATGTCATCATAGATAGAAGGACGGATTCCACTTCCCACCATCACTATAACCAAAATAAAATAAAACCTGAACCATAAAGGCAGGTTCAGGAAGAGCCATGTTGTGAGGCTGATACAAATAATGAGAATCTATATACTGAGATCATGGTTCATTGTCTTCTATATTTTCCCAGAAGTCCTCTTTTTTGACATAAGATTTAGAGATAGCTTACAGATGAGATTAAGGTGCCTCCCAATGTCATCAGGAAGCAGTCAACTGGAAAATGTAAACAATGAAAAATAATCTGTAAACTTGGGAATTATGGCATGTTAAGAAAGACTGCTGAAATGAAGTAGGGTAAGGTAACTGTAAATACAAACAAAAGATTGGTAGTCTGCAAGGAGCCCAGACAAAGGAGTGCTGCAAAATAAGACTGACAGACTTTCACAGCATGGTTCAGGGCAAAGAGTCATTGCATCTGATTGGTTAGAGCAGTCTCATTCCTAGAAGGAAAAATATATTGTAGAGCAGACCAGGAAGAGTTCGTGGGTCCCTGACACAGCCTGGATGAAATATCTCTCAAAAGTTAACGCCTCTCTGCTACAACTTTCAGCTTGCTGAGGAACTTTTCAATAATCTAACAGAATTGTTTGTGTAACTGGCATCCAAATAGGTATTTTCCCAAGTAGCAGATATAAATATCATGGTCATTGGAAATATAATCCATTCCTACATTGCCCCACTCTACCTCTTACCCTATGAAGTCCAGACTAAAGTGGTCACAAATAGTGAATTCTAAATTGGCTGGGAACCCACTAAATATATCTCCTATAAACAATGACAATACATATATTATATTAAGATTTTAGCACATGTAATTTTTAAAAAAATGTGCAGGGGGAAAGTAGGGGAAGAGTCCATTTTTTTCACCCCCTGCTGGGTTTTCCAGCAAGACCCCCTGCTGGGTTTTAGCCCATAAGGGATAAGGGGATTAGGGTTAAGGCTCTTGGGCTGGGGTTAGGGGGAAATTAGATCTAGGAGCCCAGCAGGGGTTTAGTAGGGAAGGGATCCCCCACTGGGCTGGGTTTGGGTGGGAAATTTTTTTCACTTCCCCTTAGGCATTAAGGCAGGCAGGAGAGTCAGCAGGCAGGCAGGCAGGTTCAGGTCCATCTGAAGGTTGCCATAAACTGTGATGTGAAAAGTGAAGGGAGGAAAGGTAGGAGGATTGGAGGAATGGGAGAAAGGAGAGGTAGGTAGAGGAAGAGAAAGGAAGGTAGCAGTCTCCAGCCCTGGCAGGGGGAAATTGACCAGAGACCTTCAGGGATTCAAATGAATGATCAGAGAGCAACTTTAGGGGTTTGAATAGCTAGGCTTTATTTAGATTAGGAAAGGGAAGGTCTAGGGAAAACTAGGAGGTAGGAAGAAAAGGAAAAAGGTGCCGAGAGAGAGATCTGGGTCAGAGAGCTTCAGGGCTCAAGAGAGCAGCAAGAGAGGGGTAGAGAGAGCTCCAGGGTTGAGAGAGAGAAAAGATGCCAAACTTTCCCTTTTATACTTTCTCTGACACCTCCCACAAAGGAAATGGGAGCTGTCAGGGGAAGTTGTAGCAGAGAGAGTCCTGGGAGTTGTAGTCTTCTGGGCTATAACAATTTCAAATGACACATTATGATGTTGATAACTTTGAGAGATTGGAAGAGCAAGTCCTCAGAGGTCCAAAACCTAGAATTCATTCAAAGTTTGTCAGCAATTGAGTCTGATGCATCATTGTGACCCTGATTAGTGACATGTGATCTATCCTGGCAGAGATGAACCCTTTAAACATAATGCCATGTCTACAGCAAGCAAGCAAATCATCCTGAGGCCATGCTACATTGGGAAGTGAACTTTGTGGGACAAATGCTTTGGAACAACTGCTTCAAATTTGAACTCACTTTTCCTATGGACCAAGGTGGGATATGATAATCTATGCTGCTGTTTTAAAAAAAATTGAATTTGTACTTTTGTTTTTGCTGTCTTCTCCTAAAATATTATTTTATAAAAGCTAGTTGATGCTAATTGGTTAAATGATATGGAGGCACTAATCACAGGGATATAGGGGAGAAACTAACTATAACTGGCAGTTGTATCAGAACTTGACTCATGCTTATAACATTAAAAAGACACACCACTGACCCTCAAAGGTATTACTAGAAACCTGATGGGAAGATGTTGGCTAACCATTCTTCTGGGGATACAACTAGTGCAAGTGAAAGTTGAAATAAGAATACCCAAAGTCCATATGGCTATATGTAAAAATATTTTTGATGTTTGAGATGATGGTTCTAAGACCCTGGAAGAGCCTTAGTCAATAGTCAGTTACTGTGTTTCCATTGCTAAGTGACTAAGCTGAGTTACTTATTTACTCAGTAAAATATGAAAGATTTTTTAGTAAGATTTCATTCATCTTCTCTTGTTCTAGTCTGTTCTAGTAGGTATTAAATACCTACTACAAATCGAACACTATTCTGAGTGCTGATGATACAGACATGTAAAATGCAAGACTGTGATCAAGAAAATTACATGCACTTGGAAGAAAAAACATGTACAGAAGTAAAGAAATGCAAAAAGATACACAAAGTTAGAAGTAATTTGGGGTGGGGGAAGGAGAGCATTAATAATGGGCTAAACTTTGAGGTTTCCATGGAGGTAGAAATGAGGCTTTTGCAAGGGCTAAATACTTTCTATCCCTGAAATGTTGACTTTGTGAATAGGCCAGTTTGGCTTCAATGCAGACAGCATGAAGCATACTTGTGTGTAATCAGCCTGGAAAGATAGTTTGGAGCAAGACTTTTAAGGACTTACAATGCCAAACAGAAGAGTCTGTGTTTAATTCAAGAATCAGTAAAGAAATATTACAACTGATTCCCCTCCAAACAGTTTTAAAAATAACACCTCAATCCAAATTCTGCAGTGGCAGAAACAATAAAAGGTCAGGGGGAAGACATGTTTCTAGTCCAAGACAATATGGGGGTAAGAAAGAGAGATTTGTGGAGTGAAAATAGAAGCTGATCCAGAGCCCATGTCAATGAAATACTGGTGGTGGGACTAGATGCTGGTTGCAGAAGTAGTAGTATCTTTGAGGGTTCTCAAACCAGAGATGGTAAAGAGAATGTGGCAACTGATCAGAGATTCCAAGGTACCTCTGTGCTACCACTAGACAAAGAACCAGATGCTATTTGGCAACTACTTTGCCACTTCTAGGGCATAATTCAAGGGCAGAGAGTAACACTTTTGGTTAAGAGAGTGGGAGCCCTGAGGGACAACTGTTTGGAAACTCCATTGCTTATATCCAATTCTGGGTTGTAGTTTAAGGGCAGGGAGGAGCACTTTTGAACAAGAGAGAGTGGAGGCTCTGGGAGTAGTATCACTTCTGGTACCAAAGAATCAGAGACCCTTCATGAGTAAAGACCAGAACAAGAGAATAATAACCGTACCTCTCTTCAGATCATGCCTACTTGGAAGTACAAAAATTTCCAACCTCTGAGAGCTCTGAAAATAGCAGTATAATAAAGTCTGAAATTTGAGACAGTATCCACTGTTTCCTACCCTTCAATGCTGGGAACTAATCTCAACATTAATATAAAGTTCCAAATCAAGAAATAGGATAGAAAAATGATCAAACAACAAAAAAGAACCTGACTGTAAAAATCTACTATAGTGACAGGGAAGATCAAGACACATACTTAGAAGACAATGAAGTCAAGCAGCTACAAATAAAGTCTTGAAATAATAGATATTAAATAAAAACCCAGAAAGAATTCCTGCAAAAGCTAAAAATGATTTTCAAAATCAAATGAATGTGGTAGAGGAAAATATAGGTAAATAAATTAAAGCAAAGGAAGAAAATTATTATGAAAAGTAATCTGTTTTTTAAAAAGCACAAGAAAAACTGAAGAAAATAATATCTTAAAAAACAGAATTGACTCAAAGAAAAAAGAGGTAAAAAAGCTCAATGAAGAAAATAATTTTCTAAAAATTAGAATTGTGCAAATGGAAGCAAATAACTCCATGAGACATCAAGAAACAATGAAACAGTCAAAAATGGGAGAAAAAATAGAAGAAAACGTGAAATGTCTTATCAGAAAAACTGACCAAATTAAGAAGGTTTCCCACAAACAAAACTAATTCATCCAAAATAAGAAAGAAAACAGGAATCTGGGGGAAATTGTTATAGCAAGTATCTCTGATATAACTCTCATGTCTCAAATATATGGGGAACTGAGCCAGATTGATAGAAATAAGAGCCATTCCCCTGCTGATAAATGGTCAAAAATATGAAGGCAGTTTTCAGATGAAGAGATCAAAACTTTCAGTACTTACATGAAAAAGTGTTCTAAATTGCAAATGAAAAAAACTCTGACATACAACCTCAGACCTATCATACTGGAAATTATTATAATGTGGAAAAATTTGGACACTAGTGCACTGTTGGTGGAGGTGTGAACTAGTCCAACGATTTTGAAGAACAATTTGGAACTATGCCCAAAAGGTTATAAAACTGTGCATACCGTTTGACCCTGCAATATCACCACTAGATATGTGTCCCAAAGAGATCATAGAGAAAGGAAAAGTACCCTTTTGTTACCTTTACCTTCTGTCCTAGTAACAACTCTAAGGCAGAAGCAAGGGCTAGGCAAATGGCAATTAAGGGACTTGACCACACAGCCAGGAAGTGTCTAAGATCAGAAAAATACTCATTTGTACAAAAATATTTATAGCAGCTCTTTTTATGGTGGCAAAGAATTGGAAATCAAGGTAATATCCACCACTTGGTGGATGGCTGAACAAGTTTTTGTTTATGCTTCCGATGGAATGCTATTGTGTTAGAAATAATGAGCAGGACAGTTTCAGAAAAACAAAAACAAAAACCAAACACCAACCTTTGAAGACATGAATTTGATGCAAAGTGAAGTGAACAGAACCAGGAGAACATTGTAGCAGCAATGTTTTAATGTTGATAAACTGTAGAAAATTTAGCTATTCTGATCAAGGTGGTGATCCAAGATAATTCCAAAGGATGAATGATGAAAAATGCTATCTACCTCCAGAAAGATAACTGATAAACTCAATGCAGATTGAAGCAAACTTAAAAAAGCCCCACAATATCTTTAGTTTTGTTTGTGTTTTCTTTTGCAACACAATTAATATAGAAATATATTTTGCATGACTTCACATGTATAATTGATATCAAATGGCCTGATTTCTCAAGGAAGAGAAGAAGAAAGGGGGAAGGGAGAGAACTGGGAATCCAAAATGTAAAAAATTGATTGTTGAAAAATCTTTTAGCATATAATTAGGAGACACTTAACAAAATAAATAAAATTTTTGAAAAGAAACTCTACAACTTCTTGAGTAAAGGAGTGGCATGGTCAGATAATGTACTTTGAGAATATCATTTTGGCAGTTGTATGGAATATAGACTAGGTATGAGATATATAGAGAGGATAGATTGGAAAGTGGGAAAATAATTAGGAACATTTCACAATAAGTGATGAGGGCATGAATTTGGGTGGAGGTCATAGATGTAGAAAAAAATGGAGAGATGGATAGGTAGCATTGAGAAGACTTGGTAAAGGTTTTAATTTGATTTTAATGAGTAAATATTTTTAAAAGTATTGATAACTTTTGATAATAAGCCTTTTCCACAAGAAGTTGGTTAACTTTGCTATGATAGACTACCTTTCATTAAAAAATATATCATAGCAGTCTGCACAGTGAACCCTTAGTAACCTACTAGCCAATGGATGGGGAAGCTTTCTGTAGATTGAACTGCATTGCTAGAATCTTCCTTTATTAGTATTTCCTGTTATCCCTTTCACTCATCTGTCCTAGATTACCACTATGAACTGACAAAAGGAATTCTAGGAAAATAATTTGATGAAAATCCCAAAGTTTCTTTTTATTCCCTTGGCGGGGTGGCTCTGGTCTATGTGAACATGTCCCTGGGGCCATGGTTCTCTCTGTGGTTATAGCTGTCTGTAAAGCTGTGTCTTACTTGAATTTTCAATGGAAAGTTGACAGAGTTCTGGAAAAGGGAGTTTCTAGTAAAATAGAGAGGTAGAGACCCAATTTAGAAATACCTTGAAGGAAGGGACTGTTTTTTTTTTTTTTTGGCTTTGTATCCCCAGGACATAGCATAGTGCCTGGTACATAGTAGGTGCTTAATAGAGATTTGTTAATTGATCTCTTTTCTCTAAAAACAAATAAAAAATAAGAATAATTACCCCTTATATTTGCATACCATTTTGAAGTTTTCAACACAATTTTATATCCATTATCTTATTGGAGCCTTATTACAACCCTAAGAGGTAAGTGACTGAAAGTTTATTAAACCCATTTTGTTTTTAGAAAACTAATTCCCAAAGAGAGTATCTTGCCAGCATCAAGTAGCTAGTGATTTTTAAAAGCAAAACTTAAACTCAGATCTTTGAACTCCTAGGCTATTGCCCTTTTGATGAGAATAAAGCAGTTATCTTCTTGAGTTGCTAATACTCTGTTTCCCTGAACCACAGTATGATTTGATGGAAAGATTGTAGTATTTTGTAACAGAGAGCTTATTTTTTAAAAATCCTGACTGTGTCACTTATATTGATGGGACCATGGCAGCTGAGAGTATAGTGGTTAGAGTGTTAATCTTTTTTTAACATTTATTAATATTCATTTTTAATATGGTTACATGATTCATGCTCCACCTTTCCCCTTCAACCCCCCCGCAACCCCCCCACCCATGGCCAATGCGCATTTCCACTAGTTTTGTCATGTGTCCTTGATCAAGACCAATTTCCAAATTGTTGGTAGTTGCATTGGTGTGGTAGTTTCGAGTCCACACCCTCAATCATGTCCACCCCGACCCATGCG
>NC_058132.1:121813549-121854264 GCF_016433145.1 Gracilinanus agilis | reverse complement strand
TCAGGGTCACCTTTCATTATCCTAAAACCCTCATTAACCTCTCTAGTTTTCCTTATTATTTCCTAATATAACCTTTACCTTCAATATCTGTGCCTGGAAATTATTTGGGGAATACTCACAACTCAGTCTGGACATCTAGTTTGAATCCTGTCTCCTGCCAGTTTTAAGAAGATCATCTCTGTCCTCAACAGTTATATAGCTAGCTTCTATTTACTCATCTTTCAGATCTGTGAGGAATATAAATTAAAGAAAAGGAACATCATTGGGGTTTCAGCCATAACAGAAACTTACCTGAAGAATCTCATTCCTGTCTTCATTACCAACTGAAGCAGCAATTGTTATAGGGGGAGGGGTTTGAGATCCAGGAGTTTTAACCCCCTCCTTCCTCACTGAAGCCTGTCAATCTGTGGCTCTTGACTTGAAGCTCTATTTGACCCTGACACATTTATCTGCTTCTCCAAATTATCTGTTATTATCATCATAACACTATTAAAATTTAAAAAAATTAATTTCCAGGGGGCTAAGTAATATTTTTTCTGGAAAGGGGGTGGTAGGCCAAAAAAGTTTGGGAACCACTGATTTACATCTTCTTACTGAAAGCAAAGAGCTTTTCCCTTCAAAGATGCTTGAAACGTCACAATTTGCTATACACATCCCTTGAGGTTAAACCTAAAATGAATTGGTCTACATTTGTCACAAGATAACATATTTACTTTAACATAAAGAAAAAGTGCTCTCACAATTAGAGTGGTCTCGAAAAAGGCTGCTTTAAAACAGAATTTGTGTTTGGGCAGAGATTTCTTCCAGCTAAAATTCTACAAGACTTCCTTAGACAGCATGAATGTCCTGAGTCCTTTAATGACCTTATTACTAAGAATTTTTTGAGTCCGGTCTTATCATTGCTTCTAAGGGCACAAAAATAGAAAACAGCATGGAAAATAGAGATAGAGCCCTGGAGTCAAAAATCTTTTTTTTTAAACCCTTAACTTCTGTGTATTGGCTCCCAGGTAGAAGAGTGGTAAGGGTAGGCAATGGGGGTCAAGTGACTTGCCTCAGACACATCCCAGCTGTGTGACCCTGGGCAAGTATGAGGCCAGATTTGAACCTAGGACCTTCCGTCTCTAGGCCTGACTCTCAACCCACTGAGCTACCCAGCTGCCCCAATAACTAGCATTTATATAGTGCTTTTTTTTTAATTCATATATATATTGCTTTAATATTTATAAAGCTTTAAAGTTTATAGTTATATACATGAGCTACCCAGCTGCCCCCTTGGAGTAAAAAATCAAAGACATACTATCTTGTTCTTTTGTTTTTCCACAGCAGAATCTTAGAGTTGGAAAGGATCTGAGACCATCTAGTCCAGGAACTAGATCTTTTTTTGTGTCATGGACCCCTTTGGCAGTCTACTGAAACCCCAAAACCCCTGCTTAGAAAACTGTTTTTACATGTACAAAATGGGATATAGAAGATTACAAGGGAAAATAATGCTATCTAAAAAATACCATGAGTCCCTGAACACAGTAATTTTAAATCTCATCAGATTGCCATTCTCCCTGGACACACTTTAATTTGTCAATATCCTTCCTTGAATGAGATTCCTACAGCTAAACACAGAATTATCTAGATTGTCCCTCTTGACTTATCTGATTCTCAATGATAGCTATTGTCACTTCTGATTCCACCTTCTTTGAAATATAATAGTCTCTTTTCAGTATTTGTCACATTAATTGAAATCACTACTGCTGAGTCCAGTCTGCTCTTTTTTTTGGCTCTCTATTCTGTCCCACTGATCTATTTGTCTTTTTTTTCTTATTCTAGCTAATTGTTGTTATTATGACAGCTAAGTAGTAGAGTAGATAGAGTGTCAGTCCTGGAGTCAGCAAGACTCATTCAAATTCGAACTCAGATACTTTCTATCTGTGTGACTCTGGACAAGTCATTTAACCCTATTGAACTCAGTTTCCTCATCTGTAAAATGAGCTGGAGAAGGAAATGTCAAACCACTTTAGTATCTTTGCCAAGAAAACCCCAAATGAGGTCATGAAGAGTTAGACACAACTGAAAATGACTGAACAACAATAATACATTTTGAACTATAATAATATGAATCCCTTTCCTGTTTCAGACATGTTGAATTAATTTCAAAGGTTTAAATGGCCCCTTGCTGGAAATCTCCAGACAATAATGCAGTATTGGAGCTCAGGAGACAGATAAAATTTTTCTATGTAGAATTGGAAGCCATTTACCAGCTCATTTTACAGATAAGGAAATTGAAACAAACAAGGTTAAGTGATTTGCCCAGGGTCACACAGCAACTAAATGTCTGAGTTGAGTCCAGATTTCAACTCAGTTCTTCTTGACTCAGGCCTCTCCCTATGTCCACCGAGCCACCTCCCTATTCCCAGTTTATTATTTAGGTTGACTCTAGGACAGTCTATCTCTGAGAATAAATTCTCATTTTAACAAAAATATTAGATGTGGGAACTGGACCTGTGATTTCATTGATGCAGAAAACTCCCTGTCTGCTGATACAGGTTGACATCTTCCCTGCAACTTAGAGTCACAGAAACAAACAAGGACATATATATTATATGATAGTATATGTACAACTTATGCAATATTACCTGACTTCTTGGAGAGGGGGAAAAGGGGTAAAAGAGGGGGGAAAATGAGAGAGATTTTTGGACATAGTTAATGTGAGAATTTGTTTCTCTTGGATAAGCATATTTATTATAATTTATTATATATTTATAAGACATCAAGTATTTTATTACATATCATGTTATATATATATATATATGTATACAAAATAAAAATAAATGGTAATTCAAAAGAAAAAGAGTCCCCTTTGAGCCCTGAAAATGTTCAGTGACTTTCCAAGAATAAGTGACTTTCCAAGTTTCACACAACCTGAATGTGTCAAGAGATAGAACCTGAAGTCATGTCTTCTTGGTCTCAAGATTAATTTTCTTTTCAGTATGTAACATTACCTCTCTAACAAAAACATTAAGATCATTTATGGCACTTTTGTAAATCGAATATAAATATTACTTTCTCACTCCCTTTAGGTTATAGCCCATTCTTTTATAGGCTCATTGGAAGAACACACTATCTATAATTTTAGAAAAGTGATAGTAATCCCTCGTTCTGTGATTCACTTGCTGAGAATTAGATATGACAAATAAGACAAAAGTTTAACCTTTAAATCATGACTCCACAGTTTTACCAGATCAAATGTAATTGTTTGCAATTCAGTGGATAATTGGAATTGATCCCGGTCTTCCAGATGTTATGGTACATTAATAGCTCATAATTAAGTTTCCACTTGTAGCACAGTTAGATTAATGCCAGCTTTCAAATTAGCATTTGCTATTTACATATCTGTTATTGGATTTACATTGATCTTGAAGTTAAATATTCAGTTTATATTTATTGCACTAAGAGGACTTGTTTATTATACTCATGGAGTAATTGCTTCTTATTTGTTTAAATGACAAGCATTTCTTGTACTGGGAATACTTGAATATTATGTGCCAGCAATGTGCACACTTTGCATGCTTTTGATGATTGATTTGCATATATCATTTTGTTTGGAAAGCAGGTGCAAAGAGCTTGGGAGAGTGCAGTGCTTCTAATTTAATGGCGGCTTTGTAGTCTTAGTAGAGATGAATTGGTGCTTTGACAAGAACATTGATTCATTAAGACCAGGGGAAAATATTTGACTTTTTCTTTGGGTTTAGTTCATGAAAATATGAATCAGAATGGATAGGAAAAATGAATTCATATAAAAATGATTTTCTTTCCTTCAAATGAAACGGTTAGGAAAATTCACGAAATCCTAATGTGGAAGAAAAAGCATCTATGTAAGATGCCCAACAAAACTCACAGCTAAGGAAAAGTAAAATGGGAAAAAGAAACAATGAATTTACATAATTTTTTGTTGCAAATTCTTCTCTTCAGGTAAAATGGACTCTGGGGAAGGTTTAAATTATCAGTGATATTTGTATGGTACAAACTTTTTTTATTTATTACATGTTAGCCTGGTAAAATAATGTAGAGATTCTTCCTCCAGTTCTATAGGTGAGGAAACTGAAGTATATCTCAATTAACTAACAGAATGTTGCATAGTACATTTGTGACTTAAGTGAGACTAGAACTGATCTCCTTTTACTCCCAGGATAGGGGCCTTTCCACTTTATCTTGGTGATTGTCATCAATGTGAAAGTGGTCTGGAAAATTGAATCATTCTCCATTTCAGTCTCCATTTCAGTTTTACTTATGTCAACACAACCATAGGATGCTAAAACAATCAGAGGTGTCAGGGAAGTTGCCATTCCAGGATGTGAAATTCTGCAAGAAGTTTTCCTAGATTGCAGAATATTGAAATTAGAAGTGATGGATAGAATCAAGTAGACCTCCGTATTCCTGACCAAGAATCCTTTCTACAACATACCATCAAGTGGCCATCTAGTTTCTACTTGAATATTTCCAGTGAACACACCGCCTTTCTTCTTTTCCACTTTTGAATAGCTGTAATTGTTATAATAGACTTCATTATATTGAGGCAGAAAAACTGACTAGGGTTCTGGAAAGAAAGTCTGAGAAATAATACCTTATTATTACATTCTGGCTTTTTTGGAAAGAAAAGAAATGAATGAAGGAAGCAAGAAAGGAGGGAAGGAGGAAAAGAGGAAGGGAAAGAGGAGGAAAAGAGTTGGAAGAAGAGAAATGGAAATAATTAATGAATGTTAATACAAACTTTTAAAAACAATATTACAACACAGACTGCAGTAATAAATATAACCATTTATTTATTATAACTAAATTGGAATTATATGAAGGATGCAAGTATAGTTTAACATAATGAAGATATCTAGCATGATTGATTGCAATAAAAACGGCAATAAAAACTTGATAATAGCACTAGATGAATGAAAGGAAAGAATGGTAGAATGGAGAGAGACTGACAGACAGGCAGAGAGACATTGAAAGACAAAGAGAAAGAGCTATTTAGTGAGATCTTAAGTTTCACTGAATAAAGTCCTAGCACTCTAAAACTTGAGTTATACCCTGAGTGTTTTTCGGTATACATAGATGCTAGGACTCCACAAAGACAGAGACCATTCTGAAAAGATTCTTTTGTTTTCCAAAGATTGAAAAACACTATACAAAGTATTTAACAAACAATAAAATTAATAGAAACCAAGTGGGCTGAGTGATCATAATCTGCATGACTAGGCCTGTTTGATAAAGCTACAAGGCCAAATAATATAACTTATAAGAATTGGACTGATCTTTCCCAATCACTCTAAATCATTGAATATGGGGGGCTCAGTTTCCACCACCAAAAACATTAGGGGAGCTCCTGTAACCACACATCCTGGAAACCTGCCAGGGTCCCACAGTGAAATGGAGAGAAGGCAAGGATTGCCAGAGAAATTGGGTGCATGCTTTATATACTTACCTCATGCTCTTTAAAAAAAAAAAAAAGATTTATTACTTTTTGACATCCTTTTTGAAAAATTTTGAGTTTCAGATTCTCTCCTTCCTTGTTGTCCCTCCTCCGCCCACTGAAAAAACAAGCAATATGATATCAATTATACATGTGAAATTATGCAAAACACTTCCATATTACTTATATCATATCAAAAAAGCAAGAAAATAAGGAATATGAGAAAATTATACTTTTATTTGCTCTCAGAGTCCATCAGTTCTCTCTCTGGAGGTGAATAGCATTTTTTCTTCATGAGTCCTTTGGAACTGTCTTGGATCATTATATTGATCAGAGTAGCTAAGTTTTTCCCAGTTGGTCATCATAACAATATTGCTGTTATTGTGCCCTTTGAACCCTTGGTTTTGCTCACTTCTCTTTGTATCAGCTTATATAGGTGCGACCGTGTTTTGTCTGAAATAATTCCCTTCATCATTTCTTATAGAACAATATTGTTCTATTGCAATCATATGCCACAAGTAGTTTAGTTATTTCCCAATTTCTGCAATTTCCAATTCTTTGCCATCACGAAAAGAGTTGCTATAAATATATATGTGTGTATGTGTGTATATATATATATATATAGTGTGTGTGTGTATATATATACACACATATATAGATCTTTTTCCTTTTCTTCTGATCTCTTTGAGTAAAGACCTAGTAGAGGTATTGCTTAGTCAACGGGTATGCATAATTTTATAATTTTATAGTCTTTCAGGCATAATTCCAAATTGTCTTCCATGAACTCTGGAATCAGTCCACCAACAGTTCATTATTATCCTTATTTTCTTTCATCAACTTCAGCATTTGTCATTTCTGATATGTGAGGAGGTACCTCAGAATTATTTTAATTTACATTTTCCTAATCATTAGTGATTGATAGCAATTTTTTCATATCACTATAGATAACTTTGATTTCTTCTTCTGAAAAGTGCCTGTGCATGTCTTTTGACCATTTATCAGTTGGGAAATGGCTCTTTTCTTAAAGAAATAAATTTGACTTTATTAAACTTTATTTATTAGAAATTGGAAATGAGGTTTTTGTCAAAGAAATTTAATGTAAAAGTTTTATATTACTTCATTGCCTATGATACATTTTAGAAAAATGCATTTTCTCTGATTATATCTTTAAATAGGTGTATTTTTACTTTTTGTTTTGTCTGAAATCATTATTGCCATCCTTTCCTTTTTAACTTTAGCTAAAGCATACCTCTATGTGTATCTTTTCTGTTTCAAATGTATATCTTGTAAATAATATAATATTGGATTATAGTTTATAATCCATTTTGCTTTCCACTTCTGTTTTACAACTGAGTTCATCCCATTCATACTCACAATTATGATTATTGGGTCTTTTCCTCCCATCTAATTTTCTTGTTTCTTCTTTTCTCACTCTCCTTTTATCCTTTTCTTCCTGAAAAGTCCATTTTGCTTCTGACCACTGCCTCTCTTAATCTGTCCTCTTTTTTTATCCTCCTTGCTCCCTTCTCTTATCCTCTTCCCTTCTTATTTCTCTGTTGGATAAGATAGATTTCTGTACTCAGTTGAGTGTGCATATACAATCTTCCCTCTTTGAACCCACTCTGATGAGAGTAAGGTTCAAGCATTGCATACTTCTTCATTTCTCCTCCACTGTAAAAGTACTTCCTCTTATGCCTCCTTTATATGAGAAAAATTTCCCTATTCTACCTTCTCATTTCCTCTTCTCCCAGTGCATCTCTTTTTCTCATGTCTTCACATGATCCATTCACACTCATACTCTCTATGTAAAATCTTTCTAACTGCCTTTTTTCTTTAAAAAAAAAAAAACAACAGTTGTATCTTCTTCCCATATAGAAAAGTAAAGTTTAACTTTATTAAATCCTTTATTATTTCTCTTTTATTTTTTTTCCTTTTTGAGCTTTTCTTTAGTCTTATGTTTAGATGTCAATTTTTTTATTCAACCTTGGACTTTTCATCAGGAATAGTTGAAAGTCCTCTATTTCATTAAATGCACTTTAAAAAAATTGTATTCATTTTTCTGAGGAGGTCTTTCTTGGTTGTGATCTTAGCTGCTTTGCTGTCTGGAATATTATATTCTAAGTCCTTTCCTCCTTTAATGTGGAAGTTGCTAGGACTTCCATTATTCTAACTGTTGCTACATGACATCTGAATTACTTCTTTCTGACTGCTTGCAATATTTTTTCTTTGACTTGGAAACACTGGAATTTGATTATATTTCCTGTAGTTTTCATTTGGGGATCTCTTTCAGGAAGTGATCAAAAGATTCTTTGAATTTCTATTTTACCCTCTGCATCTAAGATATCAGTGCAGTTTTACTTTATTATTTCTTGAAAATATAATGTCTGGGCTCTTTCTTTAATCATGGCTTTCTGGTAGTTCTATGATTCTTAAATTATCTCTCTTCACACCATTTTCCAGTCAGTTGCCTTTCCAATGAGATATTTCATATTTTCCTCTATCTGCTCATTCTTTTAGTTTTATTTTATTGTTTCCTGATGTGTCTTGAAGTCATTAGTTTCTACTTGCTCAATTCTAATTTTGGAAAATTATTTTCTTTAGTGAGGTTTTGCATCTCTTTTTTCCATTTGGCCAACTTTGATTCTAAGAAGATCTGTTTTTCTCAGTGAATTTTTGTGCCTCTTTTACCAATAAGTCAATTCTATTTAAAAATATTATTTTATTTGATATTTTTGTGCCTCTTTTACAAAGATGTTATTTTTCTTTTCATAGTTTTCTTGCATTATTCTCATTTATTTTCCTCATTTTTCCTCTACTATTCTTATTCCATTCTTTAATTCTACCAAGAATTGTTATTGGGCTTGTGCCCAATTGACATTTTTCTTTAAAGCTTTGTTTTAGCTGTTTTTACCTTGCTGTCTTCTGCTGAATTTATGTTTTGGTCTTCCTTGACAATATAGTAGTTTTTTATGTTTAAGTTCTTTTGTTGTTGTTTGCTCACTTTTCCAGCCTATTTATTGGCTTTGAATTTTATGTTCCAGTTGGCCTCTGCTCACCCCTAGGTGGGGAGTCACTACATCAAGATTCACACTTTTTCTTACTCCTATTTTCAGAGCTAGTTCTGAGAGTTTATAAGTTTTGGGGGTTATCAAGGTGGTGTGATCTGGATAAAGGTGTGCTCACTCCTCTTTTGGTCTGTTCTCTAGATTTTTTTGTAGGAAAGACTTTTGCACCACTGAAGTTGTAAGTGCTCTTGCTTTTCTTGATTCTGGAACTGTTAACAGAACCTCTGCTCTCCTGTCAGTGACAACACGTACTCTTTTTTACCCTGAAAGAATGGAAATATGACTAGGGTGCCCGCTTCTCTGCAGCAACAAATGTCAGCTTTCTTCCTGGTGCCGGAACTGTGTCCAGGGTCTTTATTCTCTTGTAATCATACCACTCTCCATGCTGGAACTGTGATACAGAAATGTGTATGGGCAATAGAGTTGCCAATCAGCACCAACTGCAGCTAGTAATGGAAAATTGTCACCTGTAGTCTTTCTGACTAGTTATCTGACCTGCTTCCTATCTCTGGGCTCTCATATCTACCACCAAAGCCTACAACTTGTGCTACTGCTATATGCACTACTAGAGGGCTTACAGCCTGATGACATAAACCTCTCCTACTGATATCCTAAGTTGTCTTAGGTTGGAAAAAATGCCTCACACTGACCTTTTGCTGGCTCTTCTCCTCCAAAATTTGATTTGAGGAGGCATTTTAAAGTTTTTTGGAGGGTAATGTTGGGCGAGTTCAGCTGGGTTGTTGCCTTTCTTCCACTATCTTTGCCTCATGGTTTTCTAAAGGAGTTTCATGAAACATACCTCTTTAAAATGGAGAAGGCAAATTGGCACTATGTGGGATTTGCTTTTCTTTTGCTGCTAGAAAATTCTAGAATATATAGATAAAAGGAGTAAGAACCAACAAATCTATAATCTATTATCATGTAACAAATTGATTACTTGTTGAAATCATTGTGGAGTACTAAATACAGAACTGGTCTTGTAGTCAGGAAACTTGGGTTCAAGTTTTGGTTCTAATATATCTAATCTGTGACCTTAGACAAATTCTCAATTCTCTGGGTAACTCTCCAAAATTATAAATTGCAGAGAAAGTTTTAACTTGTATTAGCAAACAACATTTCCTTTTCACTTACTGGATGCCCATGACTTCAGATTTCTTTCCTTGGTGCAGCTTGACCAAGATTATGGTTTAGCGGATATTCATAACCTGGACCCTTCCTACCTTTCCAGGATTCTTACACCATAATTCTCTCGATTTGCTCTGAAATCTAGCAACATGGACTCTTTGCTATTCCTCACACAAGATAATCTGTCTTTCCACTGGCTGTTCCAAACACCTGAAACTCTTTCTTTTCGTTTGTGCCTCCTGACCTCCCTGTCTTCAAGACCTAGCTTAAAATCTCACCTTCTACTTGAACACTTTCTTGATCCTCTTTAATGTTAGTGCCTTCCCTCCTTTTCCAAAATATCCCATGTATATCTTGTGTGTACAAAGTTATTTGCATACTTTATCCTCCTATGAGCTCCTTGAGAGTAAGGACTATGTTTTATCTTTCTCTGTATCTCCAGGGCTTTACATCATTGTTGTTCAGTCATGTCTGATTTTTCCCGACCCTATTTGGAATTTTCTTGGCAAAGATATTGGAGTGAATTGCTATTTCATTCTCTAGCTCATTTTACAGGTGAAGAAACTGAGGTAAAAAGAGTTAAGTGACCTGTCTAGGTTTACATAACTATTAAGTTCCTGAGGCCAGATTTGAACTCAAGAAGATGAGTTTCCTGTGACTCCAGACCTACCACTCTACGTATGCACCATCTACTAGCACTTGTCTGACACATACGAGGTATTTAATAAATACATGTTTACTTGACTAACCCCTGGTATATCCTTCTTAGCCTACTTCCTTCTGCAGGCTGACTGATAAAGTTAAGCAGACTAGGGGGGCTGATGAACTGCTTAAAACTGAGGAGAATCACCCCTCTAGGGGACCAATCCAAAATATATATGGTAGAAATTGGAGATAATCAACAGAAGGAAGGCACTAGCATTGAGTTGAATTAGGAAAATCTTCCTATAGAAGGCTGGATTTAGGCAGTGAATTTAAGGAAGTCAGGAAAGCCAGGAAGCAAAGATGAGGAAGGAGAGAGTTTCAGGAATTGGGGGCAGCCAATAAAAATTCACCAAGTGGAGAGATGGCATGTCTTGTGTGATGAATAGCAAGGAGGTTTGTCATTGCAGTTTGGGAGAGGTAGGGATGGAAGGCACAGAGTGCAGCCCCCCATGGGGACATATATCTCTGATTTTAGACAGATAGCTTATTGGGTCCCTCTGCTTCTTGTCTCACTATCCTTGATTAGATTTCATTTCACTTTCCTCTTTGGGATGGCTTCTACTCCCAGAGTGGCTCTTCATTTTTATGGTGTTTTCCTTTGGATCAGCTGATCCCTGTGGCACTTCTTATTGTTAATAGATGCTCCTTAAGAAATGTGGGTTTGGCTAGTTAGTCACCCTCTCTGTGGGATGTCTTGGGTTTACATATTTATCAAGCTCTCTCAACCATCCTCCTCTGCTTTTGCTATCTGGTAGGTAGTTTGGTATAGTGCAGAGCTCTTGGATGAACTTGGAGCAAGAGATTTTTTTTTCTTTTGTTGTTGTTGGTTAGTTATTTCTGACCCTTCATGCACCCTTTCAGGCATTCTTGGAAAAGATACCAGAGTGGTTTGCTATTTCATTCTCTAGCTCACTTTATAGATAAGGAACCTGAGGCAGATAGGGTTAAGTGACTTGCCCAGGGTCAACAGCTGGTAATAGTTTGAGATCAGATTTGAACTCATGACGATGAATCTTCCAGACTTCAGGTCCAGTATCCTATGCACCATGCCACCTAGCAGTCCCTGGAATGAGAAGACCAGAGTTCATATCCTTCCTTGGATACTTCCTAACTATTGGGATCTCAAGCTTCTAGGCTTCTGTTTCTTCAACTACAAAACAAAAGCATTAGAATAAATAACTCTGATGTCTCTTCTAGGTCTATAGTTCTTTCTACACCACTCTGCTGTATCTTTTTTGGACTTTTCTTTATTCTAATAGGGATCTTGATCTTCTTCCAAGACCTGCTATGTTCAGAAGGGAGTATAGTCTGAGCATTACTTCACCCCTCTGCCTTATCATCTCCTCTCTGCCTCCTTCTTATGTGCAATGGGTAAGTGTTAGAAGGTTTGAGGTAATTCAAGGGCAAAGCTATCTCTCTCTATTTCTCTTTTATTTATTATCTTTTTTGTCAGTCAGTTGTGCCAAAGCAGCAGAGGTCTCTAGGCTAATGGTAATGGCTTATTTTTTTTAAGGAAGTCAACTTGGGCCAGAAACAGTTTTTTGCTTCCGCTTTCCCACACACCCTAGTCTTCTAATAGGTTAAACTTCTTGTTCACCATAACCTTTATTCCATAGAGATCTCAATTTTCCCTGCCCTGGCAGTTTACATGAACACACAGAGAAGTGGTAGACCAGAGCAGCATGCATGGCAAGACTAATTCCCCCCTCCCCCAGAAATCCTGAGTCTTTAGGATTATTCCTAAAGCAGGAAGATGAATCACAAGACAACTCATGCAAAGGATGGTGGCAGTCAGGAGGTAACAGCAATTTGGAAGCTGATGTTAAAAGTGATTGAGAATAGAAACCAGCTGCACCTGGTTGTCTCCTTTCAAATCTGAACCTGTCTGTAATAGGAACCGGACTCCCCGTAGAAAACCATCTAACCCCAGCACCGCTGGGAGGGAGGGAGGCCTGTCTGGGTTCAGTTTGGCAGATCTTTCTTTGGTTGCCATGCCAAGGTTATTAAAACAGAGTTTCAATGGCTTCATAATTCATGCTGGAAATGAGAGTGAGGAAAATGTAAACACCAGAGGGACTGACCAGAATGAAATGGAGAAATGAGATCTATGGGATACTGGAGCTGATGTTTTAGGAGCTGTGGTACTTGCAGCAATGTTAGTTAAAAATGAAATAAATGCTCTTTGATATGTAGCAAATCCTCTGGGCTTTCTTTCCCAATTAAAACTGCACTTGTAGGTTGGGTACCTCAGGAGTTAACTATTCTTTAATAGTAAGTAGTAAAAGTACTTTTTAATTCTTTCCTCTTAAAATAAAACTCAGGAGCCTCCACTATTGTGCTTACTTTAAACGGTCAGCCAGTAGATACAATGAACTCAAAATAAAGTCATTTACTAGGATGATGTAGTAAGAACAGTAGCTAAAAAACATGTACCCTTGTATAGACCTGGAATATATCCTCCCACAAATAAACATGATGTCAGTGGGAAAAGAGAGGACATACACTTGAAGTGAGGCACACATATAGGGGAGAGGTGACAAGGGCAACTCATGCCTCTGGCACTGACTGGCCCTAAAGTTTTTCTCTTTTCCTGTTGTCTCATGTTGCTGCTCCCTGGGAACAACATCTGTGCTGCCTAGGTCACTCCCCCTGTTCCAAAGCCTTTTCCTTTCTATAGCTTAACAATCAATTACCAGAGCCCTGCAATGGGAACAAGTTAGAAGCCTTCCCAAAGAGATCAGAAGTGAAGCAAGGATGCCCATTATCACCTCTATTATTTATTTGATAAGTAATAGCTTACTTATTATTTATTAAATAAATTATTTATTGAATATTAAATATTATTTAATATTGTTCTAGAAATGCTAGTGGTAGCAATTAGAGGAGAAAAAGAAACTGAAAGGATTAAAGTAGGCAACAAGGAAACTAAACTATCACTCTTTGCAGATGACACGATGCTATACTTAAAGAATCCTAGAGAATCAACTAAAAGGCTAGTGAAAATAACAACTTTTGCAAAGTTGCAGGATACAAAAAATCCCACATAAGTCATCAACATTTCTATATATTTCCAACAAAACTCAACAGCAAGAGTTAGAAAGATAAATTTCATTTAAAATCACCCTAGACAATATAAAATACTTTGGAATCTATCCACCAAGATAAACACAGAAATTATATGAACACAACTACAAACCACTTTTCACACAATTAAAACTAGATCTAAATAACTGGAAAAACATTAATTGCTCCTGGGTAGGACAAGCTAATATGATCAAAATGACAATCTACCCAAATTAATCTATTGATTCAGTGCCACACCTATCAAACTACCAAAAAACCTTTTTTGTAGAAATAGAAAAAAATTACAACACAGTTCATCTGGAAGAACAGAAGATCAAGAATATCAAAGGAAATGATGAAAAAATGTGAAGGATGGAGGCTTAGCAGTACCACATCTTAAACTGTACTATAAAGCAGTGGTCATCAAGAGTAGGGATAAATGATCTCAGCAAGCCAGTGTTTGATAAACCCAAAGATCCCAGCTTTTGGGACAAGAACTCACTATTTGACAAAAACTGCTGGGAAAATTGGAAAACAATATGGGAAATTTAGGTTTAAATCAACATCTCACACCCTGTACCAAGATAAATTCAAAATGAGTAAATGACTTAAATATAAAGAATGAAATCATAAATAAATTAGATGAACATAGAATAGTATACCTGTCAGATCTGTGGGAAAGGAAGGAATTTAAGACCAAGCAAGAGATAGAGAAATTACAAAATGCAAAATGAATGACTATGATTATATCAAATTTAAAATGCTTTGTACAAAAAAGAACAATGCAACCATTATTAGAAGGAAAATTACAAATTGGGAAAACTCTTTTATAACAAAACTATCTGACAAAAGTTTAATTTCCCAAATATATAAGGAACTAAATCAAATTTACAAAAACTCAAGCCATTTCCCAATCGACAAATGGTCAATGAATAGGCAGTTTTCATATGAAGAAATCAAAACTATCAATAAGCACATGAAAAAATGTTCTAAATCCCTCCTGATTAGAGAAATGCAAATTAAAACAACATTGAGGTACCACTGTACACCTAGTAGACTGGCCAATATGGCAGCAAAGGAAAGTCATAAATATTGGAGGGGATGTGGCAAAATTGGAACACTAATACGCTACTGGTGAGTTGCAAATTAATCCAACCGTTCTGGAGGGCAATTTCAAATTATGCTCAATGGACTTTAAAAAAATGTCTGCTCTTTGATCCAGCTCTGCCACTGCTGGGTTTGTACCCCAGAGAGATAATACGGAAAAATACTCATACAAAAATGTTTATAGCTATGCTCTTTGTGGTGGCAAAAAATTGGAAAACGAGGGGGTGTCCATTGATTGGGGAATGGCTGAACAAATTGTGGTATCTGATGGTGATGATATACTATTGTGTTTAAAGGAATAATGAACTGGAAGAATTCCATGTGAACTTGAAAGACCTCCAGGAATTGATGCAGAACAAAAGGAGCAGAACCAGGAGAATATTGTACACAGAGACAGATACACTGTGGCACAATAGAATGTAATGGACCTCTGTACTAGTAGCAATGCAAGGATCCAGAGCAATCCCAAGGGACTTATGAGAAAGAATGCTATCCACATTCAGAGAAAGAACTGTGGGAGCAGAAATGCAGAAGAAAACATATGATCAATCATGTGGTTTGATAGGGATGTGACTGGGGGTTTTGATGTTAAAAGGATCACTCTACTGTAAATATGAATAACATGGAAATAGGTTTTGAACAATGATACATGTATAACCCAGTGGAATTGCTTGTCAGCTCTGGGAGGGGGGAGGAAAAAGTGGAAGGAAAAATCATGAATCATGTAACCATCATGGAAAAACATTCTAAATATTTTTTTTAATTCTGCTTTCTATAAGAAAATTTTCCTCTTCCCCTTAATTAAACATTTTCCCTCTATTGATTATTTCAAATTTATCCACTATGTAACTCATTCATACATTGTTGTCTGTATGTTGTCTCTCCCATTAGACTGTGAGTTCCTAGAGGGCATGAGCTGTCTTCCCTTGGTCTTTTTGAATTTCTAGTTCCAAATCAGTGTATGGCACCTAGAAGCCTAATAAATGCTTATAAATTTACTGATTGACTTTCTGACTCCTTCATCTTTGATGATTGTAGCCTTAGAGACTGGAGCTCAAAGCTATTTGAGTCCCTTCTGCACTAGGGAATTTTATCTGCCCTGGCTTACTTGTTGGATGGATGCCTTCCCCATCCTTTAGGTCTGAAGTCCACACACAGAAATGCTCATACCCAGTGCCTGCTCTTTCTTTATCTTGGGATCTCTGCCTGATCACTGTTGGAGAACAATATACTTCTCCTTCCTGAGTTCAAATCTGGCCTCAGAGATTTATTAGCTGCATGACCCTGGGTAAGTCACTTAACCCTGTTTGCCTCAGTTTCCTCATTTATAAAATGAGATAGAGAGGGAAAAGACAAATCACTCCAATGTCTTTGCCAAGAAAACCCCAAAAAGGGTCATGAAAAGATGGATATGATTGAACAACAAAAACAAACAGAATGCATATATATGTACTAAATTTATCACATTATTGTCTCTGTTTCCTGCCTTTTTTCTTCAACCCCTATTCCTTTGCCTTAATCCTTTCCAACCCCTCCTCATGGGAATCATCCATTATTGACTAAGAATCAATAGGGGACAGCTAGGTGGCTCAGTGGATTGAGAACCAGGCCTAGAGACAAGAGGTTTTAGGTTCAAATCTGGCCTCAGAAACTTCCTAGCTCTGTGACTCTGTGAAAATCACTTAACCCCCTTTGCCTAACTCTTACTGCTCTTCTGCCTCAGAACCAATACAAAGTATTGATTCTAAGACAGAAGGTAAGGGTTTTTTAAAAAAGAATCAATAGGTCAGTGATATCTTGATCACCTTGATCTTCCTCCACCACAGGTATATTTAATGCATGAGAAAAGGTAAATTCAACAGGTGGACTAGTCCCTTCACTATTGCACTGATTTTCACTACAGAATTTTGAGATTGGATTAAATCATAGTATTGTTTTTTTACCCAGGGGGCACAGTGGATTGACTGCCTGACCTAGAGTCAGGTTGTCCTGAAGTCAAATTCAGACTCTGATATTTATTAGCTTTGTAACCCTAGGCAGGTCACTTAACCTATCTTAGACTCAGTTTCCTCATTGGTAAAATGGACATAATAATAGCATTGACCTCAGAGGATTGACATGCAGTTCAAATGAGCTGACAAAGGTAAAATACTTTGCAAACCGTAAAGCTACATAAAAAAGCTAGCTATTGTGATGCTGTTGCTGATAAATACCTTCCTGTAGATTAACTTCATTCATATCTTTTGCTTTGTATGGCAAAATGTCTTATTTTTAAGGTAGTTTTAGAGTATGCTTGGTTTAACCAGAATCTTCCACGTCCCTCTCTTTTCAGAGTCTACTGGACTTCCTCTACATTGTTATAATAATTATGCATGTTGCCATTTTGGCCTTCCTTTCTTTGTTTTAAATCTTCATATGTCATCATAGTTTTCTGCTTCCTTCATATTTATAATTCCTTATAGAACTAAACTATTCTATTGTATTTATGTCATTTGACTCAGTTATTCTCAAATCATTTAACATATTTTATTCCCAGCTATTTGTTATAACAACGCTTCCAGGAATATTTTTGAACATAGAGACTTTTTCTATGATCCAATTCTATTAAAAAATTTGGTGAGAATTAAGTGTCTTCTATGTGCTATGCTCTTGTGAAACAAAGACAAACTAGTCTATTTAGGTATAATCCCAACAGTGGGATCTCTAGGTCAGAGGATAAGATCAATTTAGTAACTTTTCTCATGTAATTCCCCAATGTTCTCCAGAGCACTTGAACCAATCCACAACTGTAGGGGCCTATTCTTGAATCCCTTTTTGACTCTCTGCCCCTCAAATATAGCCTTTATGTCCTCTCCTTGCCTTTGCTCATGTTATTCCTCATTCCTAGACTATACTCACTCTCCCTTTTAAGCTGTTAAGTTCCTAACTATATCAGATCCACCTCCAATGCTACTTTTGCCATGAAGTCGTCTTTGATCTCTTCCATTAAAGAACTTCCCTCCCCCCATTTTCTGTTCTAGTCAAACTTTGTTTTATACTTCTAAAAGACACTATACATATACTGGTGCAATTCTGTCTATTATCTACCTATCTTTTTCTGTCTATCATCTATTTCTGTTTATCATCTATCAAGCTTCTATCTGTATCTCTTTATAATCTATCATCTCTATCTTTCTAGCTATACCTTTATCTCTCTATCATCTATCAATTATTTAACTTAAATTTATTTCTCTGTTTCTCTATTGTCTATTTCCTTCTATTACCTATCAGTTATCTATCAGTAACATCTGTCTGTTTCTCCTTCCCATCTATTTATTTTCCTCTCTTTTCCCTCTGCATCTCTATCTCTGTCTCCAAACTGTATATAATATTGACAACAGATTGTGAGTTCTATGAGGGCAAGGATCATTTCTTAAATCATTTCATAAACTTTGAAAGCCCTAGAGGGACTTTTGTGAAAAATGGGAACTTTACTGACATTTATTCATTCATTGTGTGTATGTGTATGTGTGTATGCCTGTGAGGGAGGGGTTAGGGAGTGGATCACATTTAGTCCCATGTTTAAATTTGGGAATTAAATAAACAGTACAGCTAAAGAAGCCAAAAAACCAACCAACTAGCAGGACTTCCAGACCTCTTATTTCCTGAAGATGATTCAGCATTTCTGAAGAAAATTTCATCCAAGAGGAAACTGAGTTCTTTGAAATGGTCACCAGGGTCACAGGATATGGAGAGAGGCTTGCCAATAAACATTAAATAAACAAATATGAAAATGTCTTCAGCATAAAATCCCTTTTCATTACCAAGAATGATATATTTTGAAACTAAATTCTGCTGTTGAGGGACTGAAATAGCTCACTTAGCTTCAAATGAAACTAGAAATATAGTGACCTTTTAAAAGGCAAAAAAAAAACCCAAGATGACTTGATTGCTAGGATGATGACTGCTATTGCTGTGGTTATTCTCCCTCTCCTCACTAGCAGCGACTGATGGGTATCCTCCCCTTCGCCACTATCCCTTCACTCCTGTTTTCTAGCTCTCTTTTGTTAAAGTATCTTCCCACATTAGAACATAAGCTCCCTGAAGGAGGATTGTGCATTTTGTTTCCTAAGATTTTAGTATGGAGTCTAGCACAAGACAAGTATTTAACAAAGATCAAATGAATGGAAACAATAAAGTAATCATACTTTTGTCACTTGATTTTTTAATTTTATTCTTTCATTATCCTTGCAATAATCTCATGAAGTAAGTAATGGAAACACTATTTTCTATCTTATAGATGAAGAAACTGAGAGAGGAGAAAGCAACTGTTTACAGAAACAAAGTATCGGATGTAGATCTCAATCGACATCTAATTTTCTTTTCATAGTTAGAAACAAAACTAAAAAGAAAATCAGCAATTTTATTGTTATTGGAAGAGAAATACAGTTTCACATAATACTGCATATGATGTATAAAAGATGTAATAATATAGCAATTGATAGATAATTGATTTCATGTCAACTCTTGTATCTCAAGAATCTCTATTTCTTTGCCAGCATCAGTGAGCAAAGTCTCAGAGCTCAGTGACAAGGTCAAAAATGCCACCACGTCTGATAGTACCTTTGTGGATAAATGAAACAACTACCCTATGTGGCTCTTATCATTCCTCCTAACTTTAATACATTCTGTCTTATTTTCTGAGAATTAACGATATTGTTTTGCAGGAGTAGTTTGTTCATTCTTGGTGGTGTTTTTCACTTTTGATGACAGTTTCTTTTAAGTCTCATTGTGATTGTTTTCTGTTTCATGGTGCACTTGAATACTCTTTGAAATGATTAACTCTCCTGGGCAGGGCTGAGTAGTTCAGTGGATTGAGAGCCAGGCCTGAAGGCCAGAGGTCCCAGGTTCAAATTTGACTTCAGGCACTTGAAAGCTATGAGATCCTTGACCTGGAATAGTGGCTCTTATTAAGTTCTTACTAGAATTTCTCTACTTCATCCTTTTCAACAGATGTTAGCCTCTAAGCTCCCATTACCTTTTGGATGATTATTTAGTTCACAATGAGCCCTGCCTGATGGACAGTCGATTGCCTCATGATATTGTGTTTCTAATTCTTTGGTGACATAAGGAAGTCAGCTACTTTGTTCATCTCTCCATCTCTCCAAGGAGAACCTGTGAGCCATCGTTCTGTTTTGATGTCTTTCAGTTTCATTTATATTGAGAATAAAATGTAGCTGTGGTTCAGTTTGTTCACTGATAAGGTGACTTGTTGGTTACTGGACAAGCAAGAAGCTCACAGTTAGAGTGCTGAGGGTTAAATTAGTGCTGATGGTTGGTGTATTTTCTCAACTACCCATATCTTCTTTTCTTCCACTTCATCACCACCCCTAGAATCCTAGGATCAAACGTTTCAAGCCAGGAAGCTACAATTGAGTCAAATCTAATTTTACAAGTTAGAGGACTCAGACTTAGAGAAGTAAAATGACTTTCCTTGGAGTCACACAGGTAGAAGAGACAGAGATCAAATTTGAACCTAGGTCCTCTGACTCCAAATCTAATACCCTCCCATGGAAGCATAAGTTTAAGAAGCTGCTTTTACGGTGTATAGGGTGCTGAGCTGGAGCCAGAAAGACTTGAGTTCAAATCCAGCCTCAAAAATGTATTAGCTGTGTGACCTGGAGTAAGTCATGTAGCCTCTGTTTGCCTCGGTTTACTCCCCTATAAAATGGAGATAATAACATCTAGCTCATAAGGTTGTCGTGAGAATCAAATAAAATAATATTTGTAAAAAAAATGCTTAGGGAAGATCTGGCACACTGTCGATGCTATATAAATGCTTATTGCCTCCTTGACTTCATTTCATGAGTTGTAATGGCCCAAAATTTCAAGGGTGCTTTTAGGTGACAGATGCAAACAATAATAAAAACCTGGGTGCAGTGAAAAGAATCACAGGATGTGAGTTCAAATCCAGCCTCAGTTGCTTAAGAATGTATGATCTTGGGTAAGACAATACATTTCTCTAAACTCAATTCCTCAACTATAAAATGAAAGTGTAAAACAAGATGGCTTCTAAGATTTCGTTCAGCTCTAGATCAGTGATTTGATAGTCCCTTGAACTTGATAGAGTCTGCAAGAGCTTGTGTTTTAGGGGCATAACTTTTGAGAAAATAGAATTATCTCTACACTTCCCTGAAGCTTTGGAGCAGAAGGCTAACTATTATAGATACAAAGAGTAGAGGGGACTTGGGCTGTGACAATTTTGATCTCTGTTCCATGAGGGGACTTTCACTTTCCATGGGCATTCAGCCAGTAAGAGTATGCATTTGGCAGCTGGCCTACATGCTTGTGTAAGCAAGGGTAGGTGTGTGTGTATGTTTGCACACAAGTATATGTTTAATAGTAGCTTGGTAGCACAGTGGATAGAGTGCTGAATCTGGGATCAGGAATACCTGAATTCAAATCTGGCCTCAGACACTAGTTGCATGACCCTGGGCAAGTCACTCAACCCTGAATGCCTCAGTTTCCTCATCTGTAAAATGAGCTGGAGATGGAAATGATAAACCACTGCAATATCTTTCTCAAGAAAACCCAAAATGGGGTCGTGAAGAGTTGGACACGACAGAAACAATGGAACAATTTATAAATGTATAGGTTTCAGAAGATTTAAAACTAGAAGTCTCCTCTTTCAACTTTTTCATTTTGCAGATGGAGGAAGTTATGCTCAAAGTGAGAAAGTGATTTGCCACAGCTACTCCTAAAAGTCCCCCTGAGTTCCAGTGTCAGCTACTGAGTGTTCTTTGATGTCTTTAATGATAGCTGATACTCAGCAATAGTTGTGAAGCAGAAACTTAAGAGACTTGGATGAAGTGTTTGCCAATCAAAGATCTTTTATCCTGGTCTTCTCATTTTCCTAAGCTGCAGCTTTATTTAAGCCTTCACTTAAAGAGTGTATATGACCGTAGCAGCATTGCAGGCTGCTATTTTAAATTAATATTTTCAAAATAACCACATAGATTGAGCATCTCTCTTCTTTCCAGAGGTAAGGGAATCATTCTTTGAGGAAGCACTGTGAGGAAGTTATTCTAGGAACAATAAGTGGAAATTGCAGATAGGCACATTTCAAGTCAATGTAAGGAAACACTGCCCAACAATTAGAACTGAGTTCAAGTCAGACATTCTGGCCATCACTTCACTATTGTGAAGAAATAGCAAATTTCACAGAAACTTAGAATCTCTGAGTGAGAAGGGACAAGTATTGTTATCAGGCACTAGAAGGCGCAGAATTTTGAGAGTACTTGGAAGGACTGAGCTGTGTCAATTGACTCAGGATATATTTAACCCATCAAGGAAAAAAAATAGTGGATTCATTTTTTTTTTATTTTAAAGTAAACATTTTTGTATCAGTAGATGTGTATGGTCTTTCTGGTGCTAGTCTAACCTTTATCTGATCAAGACTATCTTTTACCATATCACCAACAAGCGGTTGGTCATCCAGGTTCTGCTTAGAACCCTCCAAAAGAGAGAGGTCCATTTGCTTCTTAGCTAATCTGTTTTACTTTTGGAAAGATGTAATTATGCAACTACTTCTCTTATGTTGAGTGGAAAGCTATCCTTCCTGAAAGTCCTCTCTTGACTCTGTGTTCTACCTTTATGAGCTCAGTGAAGCAAATAGTGAGGTAGCCTTGTATTAGGGGAAAAACACCGGCCCTGCAATCAGAGGTTGTGGTTTTCAATCCAACCTCTGATGCCTAATATCTATGTTACCTTAGTTAAGTCATTAAATCTCTTTTTTGCATCAGTTTCCTAATAATAATACTTACCTCAAATGGCCTTTTTGAGCATAAAATGGCATAATATTTGTAAAGTTCTTAGCATACAGTGGACATTTAATAAATACTTGTTTTCTTCCCTTATGAATCTCATCAGGCCTCAGTTTCCTCATCTGCAAAAAGGGAGGTTTGGCTTCATTGCCTCTGAAGTCTTTTCTAGTTCTATTGCTATGATCCGATGACCCAAAACATATTCATTCTTTTATATAAAAGGCTCTCAAAAAACTTTAAAAAAGTAACAGCTATCATGTCATTGTGAGTCTTTTCATCTCCAGGCTAAATATCTTTTGTGTGGTTGTTGTTGTTTTGGCCTATCTTCATATGACATGGTTTTCAGGCCATTTGCCATCCTGGCTGTCCTTCTCTAGAATTCCTCCAGATCAGTAATCATCCTTCTAAAATGAATTGTAAAGAACTGAGCACAATAGTCTGAATGTATCTCTCTGGGAGAAGGATCTTGAATGACTATCATTTCTATCATTCTGAAACCATGGACATTCTGTCAGAAGTTTTTCCTCCAATGAGGTCTTTACATGAAGACTGGGAAAGCCCTTGTCAGGAATATCTATCAAAATACAGCGTATGAAGAATGAATCAAAACTTCTTTGTCTATCAATCAGCAGTTTTTAAATTAATCAGTCAAAAACTTAAATATCCCTATTTAACAATAAGTAAGAGAGTTTGCAAGTCACTTTCTAAAGTGGGCGACAACTCCAGAGAGTATTGCTCTGCCCCTGGGCAGTGCTAGGCTAATTAAAAGACTGCACTTGGTTCCCCTAAGGTGGAGGAAGGGACAGGAAGTGATATGTAAAAAGGACTATAAAAAGTCCTGAACTTCCTGTCCAAGGGACCTTTGATCTTGGCTCTTGGACTGCTTCTTGGAGGACTGCTCCCAGATCTTCTCCTTTGGACTTTGGTTTTGGAGGACTTCACCTTAGGACTTGACCTGTGGTCTTCTCCTTTGGAGTTTGTCTTGGGTGGGTGAGTAGCTGGCCTTCCTTTCCTGGCTTCTGGAGAGATTGGTTCCAGAGATTCCTGCTGTGGCTTTGAAGGAAACTACGCTGGTGGAACTCTAGCTGAAGTCACCACCAGACATTGGGGAAGCTCCTGAGGGCTGAGCCTCACTTCACCAGAGAAGGACTAGAAGGCTTGTTAAAAGCTGTCTCTTTAGCTACTTTTTCCATTTTCATCCTTTCTTCCTCTTTGTAAATAAATCTACTAAAAGTCATTTTGACTTAACTTATAATATCTTTAAATCAGTGACCACAATATTACTTTAGAACTTTCATATTTAACAGAAAGCCTAAATTTAATTTGTTACAAGGTATAGGTTGGACTTAATCACCACTAAAGTCAATTTTGAGATTTAGTGAAATACAATCTGTTAGTATCCACTGACAGAGCACTGGTGTTGGAATCAGGAGGACTCAAGTTCAAATTCAGGCTTAAACCTTACTAGCTGTCTTGGGCAATTCATTGGACCTTCTTACCTCAGTTTCCTCACCTATAAAATGACCTGGAAAAGGAAATGGCATGCTATTCCAGGATCTTTGCCAAGAAAACTTCAAAACAGAGTAACAAAGAGTCATTCATGGCTGAAACAATTGAACAATAAAATAGAAATAGCACTCAAGAACATGAAGCTGAGAAGATGATGAATTTGACTAGTTACTTAGTCTTTTTTTCTATCCCTTTACATTTAAGACTGGCTAAACATTTTAAAGATCTTTGAAAATGTATATTCTTATTTATGCTAAGCATGTCCATGACATCTTATATAGAATGTTAATTTATTTCCATACTATTTTACATAAATAATAAAAACTCATAAATTATTTTTCCAACCTAGAGGGCATTTGAGGACATTGATCAGATTCCCTTTGCTTCTCAAGTGCAGTCTTCATTATGTGTATACATTGTTTTGTTTTAGAAATTTGTGAACTTCTTGTATAGTAGAGCTTAGGTGTGATATAACTATTGCCCACCCAATTCAGCCTAGTAGTGACTATGCACATTCTGAACTCATGAAATCTGAATTGAGGGAAATAGCTCATAGACTTTGAAATAACAATGTCTCCCAAACTACCAGAACTGCTTCTAGTCCAGCCATTATAGCCATCAATGAAGGGAGAAACCACTGTGGAATCATCTTTCTCACCACTAACAACAATGGTTAATAACTAGATGCCACTAATGGGTAGATGAGCATAGGAGTTCTGGGAAGAACAAAAGGGAAAAGATAGGCTTTGCATCTGTTTTGTTGTTTGTGCTTTGCTGTAAGAAGAGACTTGGTACTTATTAGGCAAAGCAAAATCCTCTGCTATTGGCAGATCTGAGGAATTTGGCCATCTTTGGCTTAAGGGAATTGCTTGTCACTAAGAGGACATAACTCTTTTTCTTAGGAACCAGTTAAGGGTAGCTCTGAGTGTGAGAAATATTATCAGTGCTATTTTCAGAAGTAAAGACCACAAAGAGATATAGCGAGTAAAGTTTCATGCAATGTAAGTTGTTTCAGAAGGAGGAAAATATATACCACAATTTTTTCAGCCATTCCCCAATGAAGGGATAACTCATTTTCCAATTTTTTGCTACCACAAAAAGTGCAACTATCACTATTTTTGTACAAACAGATCCTTTCCCATTTTTTATCTTTGGGATACAAATTTAGCAATGGTATGACTGGATCAAAGGGCATACATTCTTTTAAAGCACTTTGGCCATAATTCCAAATTGCCTTCCAGAATGGTTGTAGCAATTCACAGCTCCACCAGCAATGCATTAGTATTCCCATTTTGCCACATCACCTCCAACTATTGTCATTTTCCTTTGCTGTTATATTGGCCAGTCTGCTAGGTTTGTGAGGTGGTATCTCAGAGTTGTTTTGATTTGCATTTCTCTCATCAGGAGTAATTTAGAACACTTCTTCATAGGATTATTGATAGTTTTGATTTTTTCATCTGAAAACTGCCTATCAGATTCCTTGACCAATTGTCTATTGGGGAATGGCTTGATTTCTTGTAAATTTGACATAGATCTACACTGAGGAAAAAGAAATGGGTTAAAGAAAGGAATGGATTGCTGTTTGGAGTGGATGGAAAGACTTGCGTGAAGTAATGAAGAACAAAACAATCAGAACTCAGAGAATGTTTTATAAAGTAACAGCTAAATTGTTCAAAGAATAACTGTACATGACTAAGCTATCCTGAATATGATAAATACTGAAATAAACCAGAAAAATCCTATGAAGGTAGATATTGCCCCCTCCAGAGAAATAATTGATAAATATAAGGATATGTAGTATGGTTTTACATATATATTTATTCATATGTGTGTGTGTGTGTGTGTGTGTGTGTGTGAGAAATGATAGCCTTCTATAGTGCAGGAGAGGGAAGAAGGGAGGGAGGGCAGGAGAACTTAAAATATAACAGAAATAAATTAAATTAAAAAATAAATAAAATTAGCCTGAGGTTATTGGCTCAAACTCTGAAGATCCTTAAAGTTATCTCAAGGAAATGCCCAGAATACCTATAGCTTCTGGTCCTCTAGAGAGTCTCAAAATTGGAATGTCTCATTTAGCCAAAATGCTGTCTACTTTTGGAGTTTGTAGACATATAGAGAAATGCTATACAGTGTGAGGAAACCATCTGGGACCATGTATGGAAAATATTTGCTTCATAGATGTGACCTTAATGTTTTAGAACCAAGATAAGATAATAGTCAGCACTAAATATGGGCTTATGAGTATTATGGAAAGAGAGAAGATAACCTTGACCCAGAATGATAGAAGGCCTAAAACTGAAGACAAGCTAGATAAGCAAAGCATTTTGCTCATAGTTTATTTTAAGCTCTTGATTTTAAATTTTATATTTTTAAAGATTGGGAAATGGCCAGTGAATGTATAGTTCACACTGACTGGGAGTAATGCAGAAAGCCAGGATGACATTTGAATGGGCCATTAAATATATTTTTTAATGATGTATCTGACCCCAGATTTTTTTTCTTTTGAGTGGATAAAGATGTGAAATCATGATAAATCCTTCAGGAAAACAATAACAACAACAAAACCCAAAGACATCAGTTTTTAGTCACTAGTGTCCAATTCTTTGTGACCCCATTTAGGATTTTCTTGGCAAAAATAAGACATCAATACTGTCATCATATCTCACTCATTTTTTTTTGAAAAACCTTCTATTTCCCCTGCATTGAGTCTCTTCTTAATTGTTTGTCCTTTACAGAGCTGCCAAAATTGTTTTTCCTTAAGCACGTATCTAACTCTGTCACTCCCCTACTTAATACTTTTCTTTGGATCACTATTGAATCTCAGGATCACAAATAAATTCCTGAGTTTGGCTTTTAAAGCCTTTTGAAACCTGGTCCCATGTTAACATTCCAGCTGCATGGTTCACTATTCACTTTTCTACTCTCTGTGAAAGAGACAAACTAGCTTGAATACTGTGATTTCTGATTCAGTGTAAGACTGGCCTCACAACATAGAAGAGACACATTTTTGTGGGGCCAGGCATTGAGGAAGTGGTTGCAGGGTCACCAGACCAATGAGAAAATGTCATTTTCCCCCTTGGGTAAGTCCTATCCAATTTCTACTTCACATCCTTTTTTTCTTTAAGACAGAGCAGAAAATTTCTTCTCACACCCACTAGAATTGCGGTGAGTTTCTTAATGTGATGCTCAGGAACTTATTAAAAAGATTTAAAAGCATTCTAATATAATGGTTTCCTTTACACTCCTATGTCTTTTATTTTATTCATTTAAAAACTATTCTGAGAAGGGGTTCATAGGCTTTTACCAGACTATTCAAGAGGCCAGGACAGAAAAAGGGTTGAGAGCTTCTGTTTTAGAGGAAAACAACTTTGAGATAAGCTTAATATCAGTACTTTCTCTATAATCAGTCCTCATACTAGTTTCAACTATATACTCCCATTCCTTCATCTACAGTGCTATAAAAGGCACTTTTATTGTTTCACTGTACAGTCCCAGGCTTCAGAACAATCCCGTTTCAGAGATGTAACCTTCTAGTAATTTAACATTAACCCTCTGATTACATCATGCCTGGGAAATTTGACCTTCCTGCCCCATCCTCTTCCCCCAGTCCCCAACTAGTTGGCAGTAGGAGGTTTGTTATGTCCATTAAATAAATATATAGCTTCCCTTGTAGGCAGGCAATGGATAGATGGGTGCAATGGGGAGTTACGCTATGATTAATGCATTTGTTTGTCTTTTGAGTCAAGACAAATACCCAATTTGAATATACTGTAAATCATAAAGTAGAAGTACAGAGTTATGAGAAACCTATAAGCCATCCATCCCCTTGTGGTTATTGCACCTGTAGATATCACACCAGGAGAAGTCACTGTTATTCCAAACAGTGATCTAAAGAGCAGGCCCTTTTGAAGATCCTCTTTCCTCAGGAGTACTTTGGCTTTCCAGAAAACTTGGCCAAAAGTAGAAGCCAGCGGCATATAAAAGAAAAAAAATGGAAAAAATAATGGCTTAAAATCCCTGCCTCTGAAAATTACTAGCTATAAGATCATACGTAAGTCACTTCAGTTCTTTATGTCTCAGTTTCCCTATCTATAAAAGTGGAGATAATAACAACTTTTGGCTCAAAAGGTTGTTTTGAGGATCAATGAGATAATCTCTATCATGTACTTAAAAAACCTCAATCAAATACAATATAAATGTTGACTATTGTTCTGCGGATCAAGTGAGATAATACATGTCAAGCACTTTGGAAAAAATTAATACAACACTATATAAATGTTAGCTATTATTAGTTATATTGTTGTCTTTGTTTAAAGATAGTAAAGAAACATGCTTAAAATTTATTTTTCTAAACATTTGTTATTTCTTCCATTGAAATTTTTTTTAAATCCTTAAAATAAATATGTATGGTCTAGCCAAACAAATTCCATCATTGGCTTTATCCAAAACTGTATATCTTATTTTCCATTTATGCCCATCACCTTTCAAAATCTTAGGAAATTAGTAGAATGTTTTCATCTTTATTCCTTTGGATTATTGCTGGCTTATCCTCTGGCTTATCATTGCATCAGTCAGATTTCTAAAGTCTTTCAAAGTTGAGACTCAGATTTTTAGAGGCTTTCTTTTATTGGGCAAAGCCTGGACTTCCTCTCCCCGCATCCCCACCCTACCCCCTTTTCTGGCTGGAAGCAGTCCTGGGATGAGCTGAAGCTGGATCCCAGCTCTGCTGCTGACTTCCTTGGAGGCCCTTTCCTCCCAATGTCAGGGAATCATGAGAAAGGAGGTGACCCCATCAGCCCACCCCTCCCTGCCCACGCACACATGTCTGACTTAGGCTGGAAAATACCCAGAGGGAAAGATTCCACAACCTCCATGGGCAACACGGTCTATTATCTCACAGGAAGTTTTTCTTTATATCTTCCCTAAATCCCTATCCTTCCATTCCCTTGTCACCTGACCTCATGGGGAACGGAGACCATCTGCTTTCTGCCATCAGCACAATATTGGTCAAGGTCCTTTTGTTTCTGTGTGCTGCTGTAAGTGTCAAGGACATGTTCCTAGAGGGCTTCTGCAATAAAAAAACAAAATTAAAAAGGCAGAGTGGAAGTCACTGAGACCAAGAGAAAGAATAACTGTCACGAGCTAACTGTAATCTCAGGCAAGTCACTTCATTCTGATACTCAATGGGGTTAAGACTTCCAGTTCTACTATGCTAATAATTCATGGCTAATGAAAAACTTTACTTTTATTAAGGTTTATGAACCACTCTACATACACTTTCTCATGTGATTCAACAATCCTGTATGATATAGACTTTAATATTACCTCCATTATATGGATGAGATTAAATGACTTGATCATGGTCCTATACCAATAAAATAAGAGAGGTGCAGGATTTGAACCCAGGTCTTTCCTTACTCTAAGAACAAGGTTTTCCATAGGAACTAATTATAGATTACAGGTTCTTAGCTTTTTTTTATGTTATGGACTCCTCTGGCAATTTGGTGAAATCTATGAACTCCTTCTCAGAATAATGGTTTTAAATGCATTTAATAAATAAAAGGAACTACAAAGGAAACCATTTATATTACAGTTATCAAAATATTTTTAAAACAATTTTGTAGACTTCCAGTTAAGAATCCCCACTTCAAAAAAATCTTCCAGGTCCCCATCACTTCTAAAAATCTGATATCCTTAATATCCTCTAAAATATAGTTTTTAATTTTGCATTTAATTAATTAAGAATATTTTTCCATGGTTACATGATTCATATTACTTCTCTTCCCTCCTCTCTCCTCCATACAGAAACCAATGTGCAATTACATTGGTTTTTACATGTATCATTGTTCAAAAACCTATTTCCATATTATTAATATTTTCAATAGAGTGATCATTTACAGTCAAAATCCCCAATCATATCCCCATTGAACCATGTGATCAATCATATGTTTGTTTGTTTTTTCCATGTTTCTATGCCTACAGTTCTTTCTCTGGATGTGGATAGTGTTCTTTCTTATAAGTCCCTCAGAACTGTCCTGTATAAGATTAAAAATTAATATCCACTACTCTAAGTATTATAATTTTATAAGATTTATTAATAATAACTGGAAGTAAAGGATAGTGATAGCCTTAGTAAAGAGGAAGATCCTAGTTTGGGAGTGTGCGAGAGAGAGAGAGAGAAAGAGAAAAAGGAAGAGAGAGAGAGAGATGGCAGAGTTCACAGAAACTTATTTACAAAATGTAAAGACATAATATGGGGTAAAAAGAAAGGAATTTTGGGAAGAGAAAAAGAATTCTGGGAAATGGAGTCTTTAGGGTATAACATTCTAATTACACATTCCCCCCTGTGATCCTATGGGAGATCAGTTGCCTCAATGGATCATTTAAACATAACAAACTTATAACTCTAAGGATTTTAACTAAAGGTATATGCAATATTGCAGTTTCTAAGGGAAATTATAATAATTAGGGGATACAAGGAAAATAAAAGAAAAAGAACAAAATCAACTTTAGATACATTGACAAAAAGTCAATTTTGGGGCAATCCCCTTTGTCATAAGAATGTAAATTCAAAACAAATGTGTTCAACACACCATAGTTCAATTTAGCACATGCCAAAGTTCACTCTGGATCTTCTGCTGCAGTGTGTGGTTCTGCAGACATCTTCATGGCACCTTTTCCAAACAGTTCACTTTCTGGATTCTATGAGGCAGCAAGTTTCTTATCCTAAATTACTCTCAAAAAGAACTTAAACTTTGCATTATAGGATAATAATACATTGACACTATTTCTAGGTTAAAAGGCCCTTAGGGTTCCAAGCTGAGAATGCACATAGGAGGGGCTGAGGGGTCAGGATTGTTTCTCCCAGGTGAAAGGAATCAAGACAGTTAGAGACTAATTTTTTGCTAAAAAAACGCCTTTCAAGCTTTAGACTTCCATTTTGATTTCCTCCTTTGATTCTGCATTTCTTCTTATCCCTCTTACCCTCTCCCCCAATTTTTCACTTTTAGTCAGTCTCCCCTCTTTCCCCTCCCTAATGTTACTCCCCTTCCCACCCTCAAACCTCTTAATTATTCTTCTCTTACTACAGTGTCTTTAATTTTTTTTAAACCCTTACCTTCCATCTTGGAGTCAATATTGTGTATTGGCTTCAAGGCAGAAGAGTGGTAAGGGTAGGCAATGGGGATCAAGTGACTTGCCCAGAGTCACACAGCTGGGAAGTGTCTGAGGTCAGATTTTACAGTGCCTTTTAAATGATCCTCAACCTCTCCCTTCCTTGTATTGCTCCCCTCCCCATGAGCCCATTTATTACCCTTCTACTTCTCTATAGATCACAATGCAATTCTCAATGGATCTGATTGTTCTTTCTTTCTCTGAGTCAATTTTTGTGGATAAGATTTAAGTATTACCTGTCTCCAACCTCTTTCACTCTTCCATTGTATTTGTCTTCTTCTCCCCTCTCCCTATGTGCTTCTTTATGAAATATATATTTACCCCATTTTATCTCTTTTCCTATTTCTCTTAGTACTATCCTCATTTTTACCCCTAATTTTAAATATATATTTTAATATATCATCCTATACAGTTTGTCACTGTTCCCTCTAAGTATACTTCTTCTGGTTAACCTGATGTTAATACCAATTTTTAAGAGTTACTAATAAATATCATCTTTTCTTATAGGAATACAGATCATTTGAACTTATTGGGTCCCTTAAAATTTTTTTCCCCCTTTGTTAATTACCTTTTGGTAGTTCTCTTGAGTTCTGTATTTGGGCATCAAATTTTCTGTTTAAGTCAGGTCTTTTCTTTAGAAATGCTTGGAAGTCTTCTAATTTATTAAATGACCATACTTTCCCCTGCAAGAATATAGTCAATTTTGCCAGGTAGTTGATTCTTGGTTGTAGACCCAGTTCTCTTGCTTCGTAGAATATCACATTCTATGCCTTCTGATCCTTCTGTGTGGATGCACCCAGTCCTGTATTATCATAACTGTGGCTCTATGACATCTGAATGGTTTCTTATTAGCAGTTTGTAGTATCTTTTCCTTGGTTTAGTAGTTCTTGAACGTGGTTATAACATTCCTGGGCATTGTCAATTGGGGATTTAATGCAGGAATTGATCTGTAGATTCTTTCAATCTCCACTTTACCCTCTTGTTCAAGAATGTCAGGGAAGTTTTCTAGGATAATTTCCTGTAGAAGGATGTCCAGACTTTTCCTTTTGTCATGATTTTCTGGTAGTCCAATAATTCTTAAATTGTCTTTTCTGAATCTATTTTCCAGGTCTGTTGTCTTATCAGTGAGGTGTTTCATATTTTTCTCAATTTTTTCATTCTTTTGATTTTGTTTTATAGACTCTGGTTGCCTTGTGAAGTCATTTGTTTCTAGCTGTTGGATTCTAATTTTTAAAGAATGAATTTCATCTCTGGCTTTTAGGTCATCCTTTTCCTTTTGGTCTGTTTTTCCTTGTAGGTCATCTTTAACTTTCTTTGCCTTGTTTTCAAGCTGATCATTTCTGGCTTTCAAGATACTATTTTCTTGTTTTAGTTCATATGTCTCTTTCCATATGCCTGATTTTGCTTTTTTAAGTTCTTTCCCCAATTGTCTTCAATTAAGCCTCTCTTAATTGTTTTTTGAAACATGTTTTCAGTTCTTCCAAAGCCTGTGTTTAATTTGCTGGAGTTCCTGAGGTTTTTCTTGGTGTTCCTTGGTCCTCCTCTGTTCCATTTGCTCTTTGTTCATTGCCTTTATAGAACCTGTCAATTGTAATATCTTTTTTTCTTTTTCTTTTGTTTACTCATATTTTTTCCCTTCTTTCCCCCATCATTGGCTATAATCTTGCTCCTCTGATTATTTGTTGGGTCTGTGGGTTTGGGCTATTCAGTTCTGAAGCATCTTCTTCTCTGCTCTGCCAATTAACAGGATTAGGTTGATGGAGCTGACCTAGTGTATTAATAAGCCCTGAGATCAGATCTTCCCCAACTGCTGGCAGAAGCTGAAGGTGAATGTGAAGGTGCAGATGTTGAAGGTAGTTACCCTCAGTCCTCTTCTCTTCCTTTCTGCCAGCCACCTCCCTGCCAGCCTTCTGGTCAGACTCCTGAGCTTCCAATGGTGGTCCCAAGGTACTTGGATCAGAATTGTAGTCTTTTCCCTGAATCCTAGTCAGCCAGATTCTTATCCAGAGTCTTAGCATGGTAGGTGGGGGAGGGGTGTTGGAGATTGAACTTCACTGCCCTCTTAAGGCTTCTTATCTGCACTATTGATAAACAAGATTAAGCCAGGCCAACATGATATGGAGAACTGGATGTGCCCTGAGGCCAAAACCTCCAGGGGCAGAGACCCAAGATGGAGAACTGGTAGCTGAAACCAGCTGAAACAAGGCTACCCACCTCTCTGCCCCACTCCTCCAGCTGCTTCCCTGCCAGCTGTGGTTTGAGCCCTGAACCTCACTTAGCTGGGGTGGCAAGGCACTCCCTCCTGGCTGGAGCCTTTGCCCCAAGATTCCAGCAACCACCAGAGACACAGCACAGTAGTTGGAAAAGGGTCCTGGGACCTTCCTTCTCTCTTTTCCTTAAACCTGAGAATTCACCCTTGTTTGTGTACCTTTTAAGTTGAATAGAGCAGGAGGGTCCTCAGGCTCTGTCCTGTTGTTGTATTTGGTTTTGTGTCTCCCTAGATGCACTTTGTTACTGTTAGTAACTAGTACTGTTAGTGTGGAAGGGTTTTCACAGAGTTCTTAACTTTCACTGTTTCTAAGCCGCCATCTTGACTCCACTCCAGGCATTTTTCTTGCCAACTTTTTTTCATTAATTCCCTTGAGTTTCTTGATCTTTTGTTCCTCCAGATCAATTTAATCATTATTTTTTTCTAGCTCTATAATGTAATACTTTGGTAGTTTGATTAGTAGAGCACTACTGAATAAGCAAAGTAGGTAATATTGTCATTTTAATTTTATTTCCTTGACCTATTCATGATCAGTTAATACTTCCCCAGCTATTTAGATGTCTATATTTTTGTAGTTTGATAGCTGTGTTCATGTAATTCCTATGTGTATCTTGACATGTAGACTTCCAAATAGTTTATACTTTATATATTTATTTTAAGTGGAATTTGTCTTATTTCTTCTCTTAGATTTCTAATCCTATTTCTATTTAGGTATCAAAGCTCTTTCCACTCTTTAATGTCTTCTTCCCCTACAGTAGACAAGGTTCATTTCTTTCTTATATATGGATAGAATCAATGCCTGAATCTTGTTTGGTGTGGGGATTTAGAGTAAATCATTGCTAAGGGTTTGTCAAGCAAAAGTCCAAATATGGCCTCAGACACTTATTGTGTTACCTCGGTCAAGTCACTTAACCCCGTTTGCTTCATCTGTAAAATGAACTCGAGAAAGGAATGGCAAAACAACTATAGGATCTTTGCCAAGAAAACCCCAGTTAAGGTCATAAAGTGTTTGACATGATTGAAAAAAATGACTAAAACAACAACAATAACATCAATGACAAGGGAAAGGATATAGATAACATGTTTATCAAATATGTATATTATTCAAAACTAGGAGTGACAGCAAATGTGTTGTATGTCAAAGTCAATATCCAATGAAATCTTCAATCTTGTAAGAAAAAATTAAAAGAATAAATGCAGTCTTACCCATTTGTAAATGACATTCACATTAGTTCAGTCTTGCATAATGTTTTATTATTACTTATAAAGCACATGGCATATATTACCTCATTCGATCTCACAACAACCCTATGAAGTACATAGCATATCATTTATAGGCAAGGAAACTGAGGCTCACAGAAATAAATGATTAGTTATCAACTTGCAGAATCAGAGCTAAAAATGAGATTTTTCTAACTTCTGATTCATTACTCTTTCCAGTATTCCATGTTGAATCATTACACACAGAATGGCATTTTGTGTCTGACATATGACATGGAAAATCTGAAGCCTGTGAATTTAGTTTCTGACTCTAAGCCATTTTGTGACAGCTGAATACATTTTCAATCTGCTAGACGTGGCATCATTTACCAAAGTATTTAAAATCTACGGATGTCATTAAATGCTAACCCCACTTGTGCCTTGCCTCAGTCTCCCTATAAGCAAAGAAATAAGATGTGGAATAATGCAAGTAGCACAGACATGAGAATCAGGAGAATTCATTAAAATTTTTAAAAGTTTTCTTTTACATTTTGATACAATTTTTAATAATAATTTTCTGAAATTTGTGATCTATGTTCTCTTCCTCCCTTTAAGCCTTCCTCTTTCCTAAGGTAGCTGGTAATATAAGTTGTACATGTGAATCATACAATAATATTTCCATGTTCATCAAATTGTTTAAGAAGACATATCATTTATACTTGAGAAAAATTCATGGAGGAAATAAAGTGAAGAATGTCATGCTTCAATCCTCATTTAGACTCCATCAATTCCTTCAATAGCAATGGATAATCTTTTTCATCATAGATCCCTTGGAAGTATCCTGAATCTTTGCATTGCTTATAATTTTTAATTCATTCACAGTTGATCATGATACATTGTAGACAACATTTAACTAGTTCTACTCACTTCCCTTTGCATCACTTCATATGCATCTTTCCAGATTTTTGGTGATCATCTTGTTTGTCAGTTTTTATGGCATAATAGCATTCCATTCCAATCATGTACCACAACTTGTTCAACCATTTCCCAGTTGATGGGCATACCTTTAGTTTCTAGTTTTTTACCACCACAAAGATGGTTATTATAAATAACTTTGTAACATAGGTCTTTTCCCCCATCTTTACATTTCTTTAGGGTAGAGACCTAGTAGTGGTATTGCTGGGAATGCAGTTTTATAACCCTTTGACTATGGTTCCAGATTGCTTTCCAGAATGTTTCTTTCAGTTCACAGATCCACCAATGGTGTATTTGCATCTTACTTTTCCGACATGCCCTCCAACATTTTATCATTTTTCTTTTTAGTAATATTATCCAGTCTGATAGGAATAAGGTGGTACCTCAGAGTTCTTTTAATTTGAATTTCTCTAATTAATAGTAATTTGGAGCCTTTTTTTCAAAGGACTAAAGATAGTTTTAATTTTTTCACTTGAGAATTTCCTGTTCATATCTTTTGACTATTTGTCAAATGAGGAATGCTTTGCATTCTTATAAATTAGACTCAATTCTCTACATATTTGACAATTTGTTTTTAATTGACTTTTGCATAAACCTTACATATGATCTGGAGAAAAGGGGTTTTCCCCCCTGAAACTTCCCTAAATGACAGTTTTCTTGAATGTACAATCGCTTCTTAACTATTATTAGTAGGGCTATTGTGGAGATTAAATAAAAGGATGTGTATATGATATTTAATAAATTATAAAACACTATAGCCATAAATGCAAAACATAAACAATAACAGCAATAATAAAGTGGGAACCACTAGCCCCACTTTTAATTTAGTTCATGAGATTGATATGAGGTTACATGAGATTAGAGATTTGTTTTTTTTGTTTGTTTGTTTTGTTTTGTTTTTTTTAAACCCTTGTACTTCGGTGTATTGTCTCATAGGTGGAAGAGTGGTAAGGGTGGGCAATGGGGGTCAAGTGACTTGCCCAGGGTCACACAGCTGGGAAGTGGCTGAGGCCGGGTTTGAACCTAGGACCTCCTGTCTCTAGGCCTGACTCTCACTCCACTGAGCTACCCAGCTGCCCGAGATTAGAGATTTGAAATTTCTGTATGCAAGTAAAATATTCCATCACTGTTGATGTTACATTTTCTAGGATTTGTGATGATGTACTTGGACTTGCTGCTTTGGGATTTCTGTTTAAAGTGGAAAGAGCACCTGATTTACAAGTAGAAGAATCAGGTTCAACTTCTAGGACTGCTACTTATGAGTTGAGAATCTTACTTTCTTCATTTATAAAATGAAAGGGCCACACTAGCTGACCATGAGGGTTCCTTCTAGCTCCAGACCCACAAGCCAATGATCTATGCTTATTGTGATTTTTTAAAAGATGAAGGATGCTTATGGACAAACCTTTGCTTAAGGTAGACACATTGCTCCTGTGGGTGTACAATGTATGGAAGAACCATATTTGCTTTGCACTACTTAGAGACTGGTAGACTAGGAAAGTAAAAGCCAACTGGATTTGCCTTTAGGTTGAAGAGATTCTTATTTTCTCATTGGAGCACAAAGGGCCTTTGAATTCAAAGTTCTCATCCTTCATCATGACTCAGGAAAGGGTAAATATCTTAAAAGTGGACCTCATCACTCTCTTGTATTATACTGTCTGCTACCAGGAGAGAGGCCTTGCAAAGGTACAATTAGGAATAATTTGCACCTGGGACAAGGACCACTAAACCTACCTTATTCCCAGGGCAAGCAGCTAGAAAGATTTCCTCAGGTGTGTGTATCAGTCAGTCAGTCAGTCAATAAAGATTCATTAAGCTCCTATATACTAGGCACTGTACTAAATGCTGGAGATAAAAAAGGAAGCAAAAAATCATCCCTGTCCTTAAGAAGTTCACAGTCTATTGGGATAGACAGTAAGCAAACAGATATGAACAAATAAGCTATATACAGATAAATGACAAGTAATCACCAGAGAGAAGGTGGGAGAATTAAGAGAGTTTGAGAAAGTCTTCCTGTAGAAGACAGTATTTTAGTTGGAACTGTGAGGAAGGGAAATGAAAGATACATTCCCATAGGTGGTGATAGAAACCCTAAGATACCATGAGACTACTGCTAAGGATTATTAACTTACTAGTGCATCATGGACTCTTTTGGGCAATCTGGTAAAACCCCTTCTCAAAATAATGCTATTTAAATGCAGCCCCATGTCCAACCATTAGTTTATTTCTTATTTAAGCAGACTGCGGTACCAATGTATCAAAATAATCACTTATTTCTTCACACTTGGCATCCAAGAAACCTGACGACTTGAAGGTTTGGGAGAGGAATTATTATCATTGTTGCAAAAGAATAGATCCTTTTGGTAAGGGTTTAAAATCAATCTTCTCCAAACCCTCAAAAGATCAAGTGATAATTGAAAGAATTTGGTGATCATCTCATCTAAGGGGTTCTTAACCTGGAGTCCATGAAATGGCCTAATTTATCTTCATGCTTCTAACCCAATGTGTGTGATATGGAGTGAGAAAGCTGATCCCTTATATAATCATCCTCATTAATGCCAAAGATTTCTTTGCACATTTGCATTATCTCTTCCCATTGCTCATTATCTACCACAGACCAATGTGTATCCTCTGTGTAGATTACTTTAGACACTTGTTCTATTTTGCCCAGATTTCTCATTTTGCTTTCCTCATTTCTATAGGACTCTGCCACACCCAAATTACATTGACTGATAGGGTTCAAATCAGGAATCTTGATTCATAATGATTTCTTCGGTTTTGTTCCCATTTGTACATATCTCTCCATGTCATCTAATGAAGGTGTTTGACTGTACTTTTTACATGCATGATTGCAGCATGCACCCTCATGTTTATTTTCATCATGTCTTTTTGAGTCATTATTCTTAGCCCATTTTGAATTATAAAATGTCTTTCTGTTATCTCTTTGATTATTGTTTTTTGAAAAATCTGTTTGTTGCTTAAATCTACAAACACGAATGACGTGTCTAATCCTCCCACATAAATAGCAATGAGGGGATGATTTTGATTTGGGGGTGCTATTGGCAGGTTGTCTAAATTGATTTCTACTTGTTTGGAGAGCAAAATTCTTTACCTCCTCTATTTCCTTCTCCTGTCTAGTCTGTTTTAATTGGCGCTTTAAATCTGCTATGATCTCATCTTTATCATTATCAGATTGCCTAGCCAGCCTTGCTTCTTTCTGTTTTGAATCATGTATATATGCCGCATGTTGCCTAACATCCTCCAGTGGTAGTGCTTCCCACTGAGGACAACTTTGCCTGAAATAATTTTGTATTGGGATTGAGGTTCCCTTTACAAATTGTCTCCTTATATGATCAATTGTATCCTGGGCATGTGTGTCTCTAAGTCCTAGAATTGTTTCTGCAGCTTCAATAACTCTATCCAAAATACTGCTTGGGTATTCTTCTTCCCCTTGCCTCAGTTTTTTGAATTTCTGCCAGACATTTGGTCTTTTTGCAAATGATCTCATTGCTTCAATAAGATCTGCTCTGCATCTTAACAAGTATCTCATGTTAGTGTGTTGAGTGAAATCCAGGTCCTGATGCACCTGTGGCCATGACTCTAAATTGGGATTCATCCTAGTTTCATTGAGGAATTTTTCCTTTTCTGAGGGAGAGTAAAATTCCCCCAAAAGAAATTCAACATCATTGAAACTAGGGTTAAAAAGAGTGAATACCCGTTTTAATTCTTTTAGACTCTTGTAAGGTTTTTCGTAGAACTTGGGGAAATGCCTTTTCAAAACTTCCATATCACTAGGAGTGAATGCCTTGTATGTTTTAACATGCACCACCCTCTCTCCAGGATGCACAATAGTCCTATCTACTACTGGGAGTACAGAGACCACTGCATTTTGGATAGGTTGCTCTTTCTCGGTTTCCTTTTGCTCCCAAAATTTAGATTCCACTATTTCTAACTGTAAGGTCGTGTGCTTATCGAGTTCTTTGCCTTCATGGATTTGTTTTAACACCTGGAACAATAGTTTGATGTTCTCTACTAGTTCCTTGCATTCATTATCAGGTTTTGGAGAAGATGCCTTGTAATAATTGAACAGATGAGTCAGAAGCGCTTTTGAGATTGTCATGAAGTGCCATTGAGACAGAATAATTGCTACAGCCGTGGGTATGAAGCATATACACTCGGCTAATGTAAAGGCAAACCATTTATAATAATCATAAATTTCAATCATTTGTTGTATTAAATTTGGTACCTTCATCAGCCAAAATGTATATAGTCCCTGCATAAAAGACCAAGCCAGTAAGGAAAGACTACCTAACACGAAAGTCATTCTTGCCAGATTCATTTTCTTTTGATTCAGAAGATTGTAGGTTTTTGTTTGACTGTGCTCGCCAGATGTTATAGGTGAATTTTTGAAAGATGATATTTTATAGGTGATTTGGAAGGGATGTTGTCAGGGACTTGCTAGGTAAGTAATATGGGTTGCAGGTAGGATGTAATAGTGAGATGCAGGATATAATATGAGGCTGAAGTCAGGGAGTATAACACTGAGGTAACAAAGATTTCCAGGGAGAGGACGAATTAATCTAAGCAGGCAATCAGCAACAGCATACAGACTAGGACTTAGACTAAAGACACACTGAAGGGAAATAGACTGATTGAAATTAACAACAGGCTTTAGTTAATTTCACAGGAAGGGACTTGTTTTGAAGTTACACCTTCTTCAAGATGGATACACTGACTTCCCTCAAACCCAGAGTATGTTGATTCTATTCCTCTTCTTCCCTTTCTTACTAATTAACTGACAAAGTAACTAAAAGGTCTGTTTAAACACAAAAGGGTTTTCTTGTCTTCTCAGGTTAAATTGTCAGGTAAAAGGATTAAAGGAAGCCCTAACAGTTGCTTAAAGAAACCTCAGATGGGGAAGGGAAGCAGGAATGGAGTTTGAGCAAAGTTCTGCCTTGACTCAGTTCTCAAGGTGATTTTGAAATCAAAAGGGATTAGGATGATGGCTACCAAACCTCTCTAGATAAAGTACTGCAAGGGTATAGCTAAACTCTCACAGATTTGAAACTACTCTCTGATTCATTCTCCTTATTCACTCCTATCAGATATTTGGGTAAAGGAAAGGAAGGTAGGGAAATGAGGTAGGGTATGAAGATTCAAAGGGTTTATCTAAATTAACAAATCTCAAGAAATATTCCAAAGCTAGGCTAGGTTTTCAATCTCCAGAAAGGAGAAACAGGAGCTCAGCTGGCCCTGGTTCTCACCAC
>NC_058132.1:121801689-121813149 GCF_016433145.1 Gracilinanus agilis | reverse complement strand
TATATATATAAAAGTTTATTTCAATATCATTGGTTTCTTTTGTAATCATATGTCTTTTATTTGAATGCATTTAAATAACATTATTTTGAGAAGGGCTATATGGGCTTCACTAGATTGCCAAAAGGTGTCAATGACACAAAAATCAGTTAAGAATCCTGCTGTAATCCAACTTTTGATGCTAGAGATAAGGAAATTAAAGCATCTAAGAGAGGAAGAGTCTTGATTGTCCAAAATCATAGTCCAATGTTCATTCAACTCAAAAAAAATTATCAACTTTTTCAATTATATGTAGAAACAAATTTTTATAATTATTTCCTGACATTCTTTGATTCAGTCTTTCCTTCCCTCCCTCCCCCACTATCTCTGATGGTTATACTGATATAGATTATATTAATGCTTTCATGCAATACATATTTCCATATGTCCTCCATAGAAGACATATTTAACACATACAATAAAAAATTCATGAAGGAAATAAAATGAAAGATGGAATACTTTGATCTACAATCAAATTCCTTTCTTTTTTTGTGGATAGCATTTTTAGTAGAATTCCCTTGGAGTTATCTTAAGCCTTCCTTTGTCTATAATTGTTTAGTCTTTCATAATTAATCATTGTACAATATTTCTTACTCTATACACTGTACTCCTGGTTCTGCTCTCTTCATTTTATATCATGTCATACAACTTTTAACAGGTTTTTCTGAACACAATTTGTAAATCATTTCTCATGGCACAATAGTATTCCATTACAATCATATACCACAGCTTGTTTAGCCATTTCCAAATTGATGGACATTCCCTCAAGTTCCAATTCATTGCCACTACAAAAAGAGCTGCTATAGATATTTTTGTAAAAGTAGGTCCTATTCCCCTATCTCTGATCTCTTGATGATAAAGATTCAGCAATGGTATTGCTGGATCAAAGGTATGTCTAGTTTTATCCCCCTTTGGACATTTTTTTTTATCCTGGGACTCCATTCTAGGAGCATAGGGCCACAACCAGTAGGCAATGGGTCGCTCAGGGTCACCCAGCTGGGAAGTGTCTGAACCCAGATTTGAACCTAGGACCTTTCGTCTCTAGGCCTGGCTCTCAATCCACTGAGCTAGCCCAGCTGCCCCTACTTTAGGTTGCAGTTTCTTTAGCAGATGTAGTTTTTACAGGGTGGGGTTGCTAGCCCCACGTCCAACCCTCCTCCTTTTTCATCCCGGGGTAGGGACCGTCCTTAGCCCAGGAGTGGTAAGGGTGGGCAGTAGGGGTCAAGTGACTTGCCCAAGGTCACACAGCTAGAAATGTCCGAGGCCAGACTTGAACCCAGGACCTCCAGTCTCTAGGCCTGGCTCTCAATCCACTGAGCCACCCAGCTGCCCCTTTGGGCATAGTTGCAGATTATTCTCCAGAATTGTTCTTTCAGTTCAAGTGTCCCAATTTCTCCACATCCCCTCCAACATTGATCATTTCATTTTTTGACCATGTTAGCCAATCTGATAGGTGTGAGGTTATAGTAGAATTATAAGATATAAGAACATTATAAGATATAAAACTAATAATTTTGATTAAATTTAAAAGCTTTTATACAAACACAACTAATATAACCAAGGCTAGAAGGAAAACAACTGTGAAAAAATTTATAACAAATATCTTTGAAAAAAGCTAATTTCCCAAATTAATAGAGAACTAAGTCAAATTTATAAGAATATAAGCCATTCACCAATTGCCAAATGTTCAAAAGATATGAATATGCAATTTTCAAATGAAGGGAATAAAGCCATTAATAATCATATGAAAAAAATGTTCTAAATCACTCTTGATTAGAGGAATGCAAATTAAAACAACACACCTATAAGATTGGCCAATATGTCAGTAAAGGAAAGTGATAAATATTGGAAGGAATAAGGTAAAATTGGGACAATCAATGCATTGTTGGTGGAATTGTGAATTGATCCCAACATTCTAGAGGGTAATTTGATATCCTTTGATCCAGTAATACCACTATTGGGTCTATATCCCAAAAAAAAATCATAAAAAAGGGGAAATGACCTACTTGTATAAAAATATTTCTGGTAACCCTTTTTGTAGTGGCAAAGAATTGGAAATTAAAGGATTGCCCCTCAATTTGTGATTGGCTGAACAAATTGTGGTACATGTTGGTGATGCAGAGTGAAAAAAGCTGAACTGGGAAAACATTATGCACAGTAACAATAGTGTATGACTATCAACTATGAAAACTTTGCTGCTCTCTGCAATGGAAGGATCTGGGACAATTTTGAAAGAATTATGACAGGGAATGTTGTCCACCTTCAGACAAGAACTGGTAGAGTCAGATGAATACAGATCAAAGCATACTATCTTTCACATCAGTGTATTTTTGGCTTTATTTGGGGTTTTTGGTTATGTATAAGTGTGCTCTTACAACAATGACCAATATGTAAGTGTGATTTTCATGTTAATAAAAAAAATCATCAATAAAAATTAGAAATGCTGATGCTTAATATAATATACTGCAACTTTACTAGGGTTATTAATTGTTCCTTTTAGCTTTTGGTTGATTCTCTGGGATTCTTCATGTATACTACTATATCATTTTCAAAGACTGTTAATTTTGTTTTCTCATTCCCTATTCTAATTCCCTTAATTTCTTTTTCTGCACTTATTACTATAGCTAACATTTCTAATAAAACATTAAATAGTAGTGGTGATAATGGCCATACTTGATTCACCCCAAATCATATTGGGAAGGGTTCTAGATTTTTCCCATTACAGATAATGCTTGCTGAATGGTTTTAGAAAGATGCAGTTCATCAGTTTAAGGAAAGCTTGGTTTATTCCAATGTTTTCTAATTTTTTTTAAAATAAGCAACAGGTGTCCTGTTTTAAATCAAAGGCTTTTTTATACCTATTGAAATAGTCATATGGTTTCTGTTGGTTTTGTTATTGATATGGTCAATCATGCTGATAATTTCCCTAATATTAAAACATCTTTGCATTCCTGGTATAAAACTTACCTTGCCATGATGTATAATCATCTTGCTATAATCTCCTTGACAGTATTTTATTTAAATTTTTGCATCAATATTCATTAGAGAGATTTCTCTTTAGTTTTCCTTCTCAATTTTAGCTCTTCTTTGTTTCAGTATCAGTACCATATTGGTGTCACAAAAGGAATTTGGAAGAATTCTTTCTTCCATTATTTTCCAAAATAACTTGTGTAGTATTGCAATTAATTGTTCTTTGAATGTTTGGTAGAATTTATTTGTGAATCTATCTGACTCTAGGGCCTTTTCTTAGTGAATTCTTTAATGGTTTGTTCAATTTCTTTTTTGGGGGGTAATGAGGTCATTTAAATATTCTATTTCCTTTTTTACTAATCTGAGCTGTTTATATTTTTGTAAACATTCATCTATTTCACTTAAAGTGTCAGATTTATTGGTAAATAATTGAGTGAAATAACTCCCAATAATTGTTTTAATTTCTTCTTTATTGGTTGTGATTTCATCTTTTCTATTTTTGAGACTGGTAATTTGATTTTCTTCTTTTTTCTTTAAGTTAAATTATTCCAAGATTTTTCTATTTTGTTTATTTTTTCATAAAACCAGTTCCTTTTTATTTATGAGTTCAATCATTTCCTTATTTTTTATTTTAATGATCTGTCCTTTGATTTTCAGGATTTCTAATTTGGTATTTAATTGGGAATTTTGAATTATTTTTCTATTTTTTTTCAGTTGCATGCTCAGCTCATTGATCTGTTCTTTCTCTATTTTGTTTTTGGATGCAAGCATTTGGAAATGTAAATTTCTCCCTCCATATACTTTTGGCTGCATCTCATAACTTTTGGTGTGTTGTCATTCTTTTTTTTCTTTTTACTTTTTTCCATGGTTACATGATTCACATTGTCTCCCTCCCCTCTTAACTCTCCTCTCCAAGAGTTGACAAAAAATTCAATCTGGTTTACACATGTATTATCACTCAAAACCAATTTATATAGTATTCATTTTTGTAAAAATGTAATCTTTTAAAACCAAAACCCCAAATCATATACCCATGTAAACAAGTGATAAATCATATTTTCTTCTGCATTTCTACTCCAACAGTTCTTTCTCTAGCTGTCGATAGCATTCTTTCTCATATGTCCTTCAGAATTGTCCTGGATCATTGCATTGCTATTAGTAGTAAGATCTGTTACATTTGATTGTCCCACAATGTTTCTGTTACTGTGCATAATGTTCTCCTGGTTCTGATTATTTCACTCCACATCAGTTCATGGAGGTCCTTCTAGTTCTTAAATAAATCATCCAGTTCATTATTCCTTTTAGCACAAAAATATTTCATCACCATCATATACCACAATTTGTTCAGCCATTCCCCAATTGAGGGACATCCCTTAGTTTCCAATTCTTTGTCAATACAAAAAGCACAGCTATAAATATTTTTGTAAAACAGGTGCTTTCCCATCTTTTTTATCTCTTTGGAATACAGAACCAATAGTGGTATTTCTGGATCAAAAGGTATGTATTTTTTATATCCCATTGAACGTAATTCCAAATTGCCCTCCAGAATGACTGGATCAATTCACAACTCCACCAGCAATGCATTAGTGTCCCAATTTTGCCACATCCCCTCCAACATTTATTATTTTCCTTTACTGTTATATTGGTCACTCTGCTAGTTGTAAAGTGTTAACTCAGAGCTGTCTGATTTACATTTCTCTAATCAGGAGGGATTTAGAATACTTTTTCATATGATTATTTTTTTAACCCTTGTACTTCGGTGTATTATATGATTATTGATAGTTTTGATTTCTTCATCTGAAAACTGTCTGTTCATATTGCTTGACCATTTGTCAATTGGGGAATGATTTGACTTATAAATTTGACTTAGTTCTTAATATATTTGAGAAATTAAACCTTTGCCAGAGGAATTTGTTATAAAAATTTTCCCCAGTTTGTTGCTTCCCTTCTAATCTTGGTTGCATTGGTTTTGTTTGTACAACCACTTTTTAATTTAATATAATTAAAACTATTCATTTTACATTTTGTTTTCTATCTCTTGTTTGGTCTTAAATTCTTCCTTCTCCATAGTTCTGACAGGTAAACTATTTTTGAATTCACCTAAATTACTCATAATATCTCTATGCTTAAGTCACATACCCATTTTGAACTTATTTTGGTATAGGGTGTGAGATATTGATCCAAACCTAATTTTTGGCAGACTCTTTTTTTTTTTTTTAATTTCCCAGGAGTTTTAGTCAAATAGTGAGTTTTTATCCTAAACCTAGGATCTTCGGGTTATCAAACACAAGACTGCTGAGGTCATTTACCCCTAACCATTTCCGTTGATTCACTCTTCTATCTCTCAGCCAATACCAGATAAAAATGCAGAATATGTAAGGAATTTGCATGTCATCCTTGTGCAAGGATCATGCTAATCTTCTCTATATCATTCCAATTTCATTTTTAAAGTTTTATTTTTTAAATCTTTTACCTTCCATCTTAGAACCAATACTGTGCATTGTTCCAATGCAAAAGAGTGGCTAGGGCTAGGCAATGGCGGTTAAGTGACTTGCCCAGGGTCACACAACTAGGAAGTATCTAAGGCCAGATTTGAACCCAGGACCTCCCATTTCTAGACCTGGCTTTCAATCCACTGAGTCATCTAGCTGTCCCCTTATCATTCCAATTTTAGTACATGTATTGCTGAAGCAAGCACTGTTTTCATTCTTTTTAAAGAAATTATTGATTGTTTCTATGATTTGTTCTCTAACCTATTCATTCCTTAGGATAAGATGATTTCATTTTTGAATTAATTTTCAATCTTTCTGTTGTACTTTCTTTAATGTAATTTTATTGCATTATTCATAACTGTATTAAAAAGATGAATTTAATATTTCTGCTTTTCTACATTTGGTTACCAAGTTTTTATGCACTAATATATGGTCAATTTTTGAGAAGGTGCCACATGTGACTGAGAAAATGCTATATTCTTTTCTATTCCCATTCAATTTTCTCCATTGGTCTTTAATATCAAAATTTTCTAATGTACTTTTTACCTCCTTAACTTCTTTCTTATGTATTCTTTGGTGGGATTTGTCAGTTTCTGAGAGGGGAAGGTTGATGGTCCTTACTAGTAAACTTTTGCTCTCTATTTCTTCCTTTTGGAATTTGGAAGAGTGATGCCATTTTTTGCATATATATTTAATATTGATATAGTTTCATTGTCTATGGTGCCTTTTTCAGGATGTAATTTTCTTCCTTATCTCTTTAGAGTAAACTGATTTTTACATTTGTTTTCTCTGAGATCATAGCTACCCTTTTTTTTTTAAGTTTAGCTGAACATAATAGATTACACTCTAGCCCCTGGCTTTTACTCCATGTGTATCTCTGTGCTTTAAACATTGCTTATATGCAGAATATTGTGGGGTTTTAATCCACCCAGCTATACTTTTGTGTTTTATGGTTGAGTTCATCCCACTCACATTCACAGTTATGATTACGAATTATATGTTTCTCTCCATCTTATTTTACCCTCTTTTACCCTTCTCTTTCTTCCTTTTGGCCTTTCTACAAATATTTACAGTGTTTTGCCTCTGATCACTTCCTCCTACAATTCACCCTCCTTTTTATCCACCCCACCCTTTTCTCTTATTCTTATTTCCCTCCTACTTCCATAGAAGGTAAGGTTGTTTTCTATACCTGTCTGAATGTAGGTGTTATTCCCACTTTGAGCTAATTCCAATTAGAGAAGGGTTCAAGCATTGTCCCCTTCATTCCCCATAGTCTCCTCCATTGTACTGGCTCTTATGCTCCTCTTTTTGTGAGATAGTTTACTCCCTTCTATCTCTCCTGTTCTCTTTTCCCCATATGTTCCTCTTTCTTGTTCCCCTGCTCCTTTTTTGGATATTGACCCATCCTATTCTGCTTTCTCCCTTCCTTATCTCTATATATACTCCTTACTTTCCTAATAGTGATAAAATTATTAAGTATCTTAAGTAATTTAGATATCGCATGTTTCATAAATATCTTAAGTATCTCAATTATCACCTTTCCAGGCATGAATGTACTCAATTCAACCTTATTGCGATACTTAAGTTTTCTGATGTTTACTTTTTTATGCTTCTCTTGAATGTTAAATTTGCTCCTCAAAATTTCTCTTTAGCTCTTTTTTATCAAGAATGCCCTAGAAATCTTATCTTTTATTAAATATCCTTTCCCCCACTGTAGGATTATGCTCAGTTTTATTGGGTATATGATTATTGATTTGGGCTTAGATCCTTTGCCTTTTTGAATATTGTATTCTATTCCTTCTGGTTCTTTAAGATAGAAACTGCCAGGTTTTGTGTAATTCTACCTGTGGCTCCATGATATTTGAATTGTTTCCTTCTGGCTGCTTGAATTAGTTTTTCCTTGGCCCATCAGTTTTGAATTTTGCAATAATAATCTTGATGTGTTTTATTTTAGGGTCATCTTTAAGGAAGTGATTGGCAGATTCTTACAGTTTTTATTTTCTCCTCTTGTTTGAGTATATCAGAGTCGTTTTCACTGATGATTTCTTTTAATATAGTATCCAGGATCTTTTTATTTATGGTGGCTTTCAGGTATTCTGACGAATCTTAGATTTGATCACCTAGATCTATTTTCCAGGTAAGTTGTTTTCCAGTGAGGTATTTAAGATTTTCTTCTATTTTTTCATTTTTTTAATTTTGTCTTATTGTTTCCTGATATTTTATGGAGTTATTAGCTTCCATTTGCTTGAGTCTAAGTTTTAGGAAGTTATTTTTTCCTGAAGATTTTGAGTTTCCTTTTTCATTTGGCTAATTCTATTCTTTAAGGAATTGTTTTCTCTTTCCTTTTTTCCCCCCTACATTTCCATTTGGGCCATTTTAGTCTCTAGAGAGTTGTTTTATTAAGTGAATTTTTTCCAAGTTTTTGAATCTTTCTTTCATTCCTTTTAAATCACTTCTCAGGTTCTTCCAAGAGTTCTTTTGAGGCCTGACATGCTTCCTCACTTTTCTTTGGGGCTTTACATGTTTCCTTTTTGCCAATGTTATCCTCTTCTGAGTTTACATTTTGATCTTCCTGTTAGGTTTCTTCTTTATCTTTTGCTATTTTTTTAGTTATTATTTCACCCCTCTCATTACCTTATCTATCTGTTGAAATTCTTCTTTGCTCCTGAGGTAGAGGAAGCATTATCCCAAACTTGCGGTGTAGCCTTCTCTTGTACTTTGGGTCACTCAGTATGTATTTCAAGGGGGTGGCCCAGCTGGTTTCTTGTGAGGAGATCTGAAGCTGTTTTGTCCAACTGGTTTCTATTCCCCCTGCTGCAGTTTCCGCTGTTGTCACCTGTGATGAGCTGTTCTCTGCTTTTCCAGTTCGTTGCCTCAGAACATGTGGACTGCCTCCTGCTCCACTGGTTCAGTGCCTTAGACCAGGTGGAAGCAGGTTAGGCTGGCATTGAGCTGCTCCCTGACTCTGTCATTTCATTGCCTCAGGCTGCTTGGCAGCACTAGGTCTGCTCCCTGCTCAGCTGTTTTGTTGCCTCAGACCATATTACTGGATGTGACACTTGCTGAGCTACAATCCCTTTTCACTCTGGTGGTAGGCATCTCTCCTTATTTCCTTTACTTCTAGATTTTTTATTTTCTATTTTTATGTGTTTGGAGAGTGGGCTGAGCTGAGTATCCCTTATTAATGCCATTTTGGTTCTCAGCATGCAACAGACTTCATTCAACTCAATTGAAGTTAAGATTGAGTCAAAAGGGAGCCTAGATCTCATAGATTCAGATTATCATGGACTAAGACATCTTAGAGACCATCTTGTCTAATTTCCACATCAGCCTACTGTCCAAACTTGGCTGATAAAGGAAATGAGGAGCTACGTGCATTGGCTATAAGCATCTCTAGACTTCTCTTCCTCTCTTTTTACAACCTTGTTTTCTTTTCCCCCATTTGGTATTTGGTGTTTCCTTATTCTGCTTCTATGTGGGACATAACAGAGGTTAGAGCCTGATCAAAGTCAAGCTACAAAATAGGCAATATAGTGGATAGAATGCTGAACCTAGAATCAGGAAGATCAGGGTTCAAATCCAGCCTCAGACATATAGTAGACATATGATCTGGGAAAGTTGCTTAGCTCTTTTTGCTTCAATTTCCTCATCTGTGAAATGGAGATAATGATAGTAGTTATTGCCTGAGGTTGTTGTAAGGATAAAAAAAGATATTTATAAAAAATAAAATGAAACACAAACAAAACTACTTAGTAAAATGCCTGACACATAGCAAATGTTATATAAATGATTATTCCCTTTTCTTTTCCCCCTAACAGAATAGGTAGCTTGGGAGTATCATTCATTTTACTGGAGTCAGTCTGAATTTCATATTTTTCAAAGTAAGTCTCTTTCCCAAATCCCATATTTCAGGCACTCATAATGATGGGGAAACCCCCAGGAAGGGCAAAATTTGGGGGTAGTGGTGGGAAATGTTTTTCTTAGAATGGGAGAGGAAGGAATATCTCTAGGAAGGCATAGTTCTAGCCTTGTCTTCTTTTCCCCCTAATTTGCCTCCTACCTAAGAGGACTTCTGTAGGATGATTGTGGGTGGATAATGAGGGGCACTTCCTAGCCTTGTTTATGATCTGTGGGCTGTTCTCCATCTCCAGGCAGGCCATTAGCTGTTTGGCTTTCTGGGCCAGGGCCGCATTCCCTTCCCATCCATATGCCAAACTAGAACTTACTGCCTTGAAGCCTCTGTGTTTGCCAAGGGAATCCTAGAAGAAAAGCTATTTCCCCAAGATTCTCACTTATCTTTCTTTATCTTGTTACCATTCTATACCAGGAAAGGACTCAGCATCCTAGCTTCTCTAGATGAAACTAAATATGTCTGTCTCTGGTCTGCCCTAGGACAGACCAACCTTACTTTAGGCAAAAACCACAGGAGATCCACCTTAATTCTGTGTCTTGGCCTAGCTGTTCTCACATCCAAGTACCAGGCTTATGCTTATCTAGCTCAATTAAATCAATATGTAAGGAGGGATGCTGGGGAAAAACAAACGCCGCAATAGAATCTTACAATTTGAGAACTATAAAGGATCTTAGAGATAACCTAGGCAAGAAGTTTAACTGGATTGTCCTTGGGTGGACTGGAGAACCCTAGGGTCTCCTCAGGATAATGTTTCAAATGTATAAAATAAAATAAATGGGGGGCAGCTGGGCAGCTCAGTGGGTTGAGAGTCAGGCCTAGAGACAGGAGGTCCTAGGTTCAAATCTGGACTCAGACACTTCCCAGCTGTGTGACCCTGGGCAAGTCACTTGACCCCCATTGCCCACCCTTATCACTCTTCCACCTATGAGCCAGTACACAGAAATTAAGAGTTTAAAAAAATAAAAAATAAAAAAATAAATTGGATTACAAAGGAGACCAATTATATTGAATTATATTTATATATGCTACATATTCTTATGTCTGTGTTACATTATAATTATATATCATATAAAATATATTTTACATACTTGTATATAATTTATTAGATATCATATATACATATATTTTAATTCAATTGGTTCCTTTTAATTAGTATGTATTTTTATTTAATTTAATTTACTATTTATTTAAAATATTTTTTACAAGTACTCTAGGTTAAGAAGATCTGATTTATTCTAATCCAGTGTTCTTATTTTATAGATTAGGAAACTAATTCTGAGATAAGAGACATGATGTTCAAGGTCACTAGGTCATTTAGTGACATGGTTGGACCTAAACCTGAATCTTCTGATGTAAAATCCTACTTCTTTTCTACTATTACCTCTCAGATCTAATCAGTTGCTTTCTTATTTCTTCCTCCTAGCTCTGTATCATTGTCTACCTTTTAATTCTACCTCTTCTAAATTTCAAGCATCCTTCCTCTTCTATGTACTTATACTATAGCCACTCTAATTCAGGCCCTCACTATCTCTTTTCTGAACTACTGAAATAGCTACCTAATTGATTTCCTGCTTCCAGTCTCTCTTCTTCAATTCATCCTCTAAATGGTTTCCAAACAGATATTTTTAAAGCATAGTTCCAACCTTGTCTCTCCCCCTGCTCAAGAAAATTCAGTGGTTCCCTATTGCCTCCAGGAGAAAATGAAAATGCTTCTGTTTTGCATTTAAAACTCTTGACAGCCTGGCTTCAAACAATCTTTCCAGACTGATTTCACATTATCTCCCCTCATACACTCCACATTTGAGCCAAATTGGCCCTTTTCCTGTTCTCTATAACATTCCATTTCCTATCTTCATAACTTTGCCCAGGCTGCTCTACAAACTAGGGATGCTTACGTTACTTACCTCCTCATTGTCGCCTCCTTCAAGAGTCTTTTTCTGATTCCCTTAGTTGTTGTTAGTGTGCCTCCAAAATAAAAATCTCTCTCTCTCTCTCTCTCTCTCTCTCTCTCTCTCTCTCTCTCTCTCTCTCTCTCTCTCTCTCTCTCTC